>NC_074672.1:40817129-40919629 GCF_029448725.1 Salvelinus fontinalis | reverse complement strand
AAGAGGGATATCGTTACATTGAAGAGGGATATCTTTACATTGAAGAGGGATATCTTTAGCACTCATGTCGGAAAGGCTGGTCATGGCTCAACACCATCATCCCGGAACCCTAGACCCAACTCAATTTGCGTACCGCCCCAACAGATCCAAAGATAATGCAATCTCAATTGTCATGGGTCCCATGACAATTGAGATCCTGATGCAACCGGAGAGCATCCTGACCGGTTGCATCACCGCTTGGTATGGCAACTGCTTGATATACATCACTGGGGCCAAGTTTCCTGCCATCCAGGACTTATATACTAGACGGTGTCAGAAAAAGGCCCAAAAAATTGTCAAAGACTCCAGTCACCCTAGTCATACACTGTTCTCTCTGTTACCACATGGCAAGAGGTGCAGAAGTGCCAAGTCTAGGTCCAAAAGGCTCCTTGACAGCTTCTACCCTCTATAAGACTGCTGGTCAATGGCCACCCGGACTTTTTGCATTGACCCCTCCCTTGTTTTTACACTGCTGCTACTCGCTGTTTATCATCTATGCATTGTCACTTTTCCTCTACCTACATGTACACATTACCTCGACTAACCTGTACCCCCGCACATTTACTCGATACCGGTACCCCCTGTATATAGCCTCATTATTGTTTATTGTGTTATTTAGTAAATATTTTCTTAACAATTTTTTCTTAAAACTGCATTGTTGGTTAAGGGCTTGTAAGTAAGCATTTCACTGTAAGGTCTATCTTACACCTGTTGAATTTGTCGCATGTGACAAATACAATTTGATTTCATTTGATTTATGTTGAAGAGGGATATCTTTACATTGAAGAGGGATCTATTGGGGTGGCAGGTAGCCTAGTGGTTAGAGCGTTGGGCCTGTAACCGAACGGTTGTTGGATCAAATCCCCGAGCTGACAAGGTAAAAATCTGTTGTTCTGCCCCTGAACAAGGCAGTTAAAACTTCTTTGGGATAGCGTCCCACCTCAAAATACAAAAATCGTAATATTAAAAAATAAATCACTTACCTTTTGAGATCTTCCTCTGTTTGCAATCCCAAGGGTCCCAGCTACACAACAAATGGTCGTTTTGTTCGATAAAGATAAATAAACAGATGTAGATCCCAGATACTACACTCCTCCACCATAGTGTAGTATAGTGTAGTATCTGGGATCTACATCTGTTTATATTAGTTACTATGCTGTTACTAAGCGGTGATGTGTTACGACAGTGTTACGTTACTACACCTAATAGGAAATGCACATGCGCACTAGTCTGCCCGGGAACTGTAGAGCACGAGAGGTTTTTGACTAAACGAAAACTAGCTGTACTCCCGTCTCCTGCCTGGTCATTTCTCCACAACACAAATATTACAGTGGCGACGAGGTGATTAAACTTCTTTAACAGACATTGCTTGAAGGGAAGAATGTTGCGTGAGTAATGAAACTCAAAATAATTATGTAATTCGTCAGTTATTTTTTATTTTCTTTCGCCAGTAAAAAAAGGCTAAGCACTGCTAGCAGGTACAGTGTTCAGGAGCTGCCAAGTTGCAAGACTATTGGAGTCCAGAATAGCGACACTGCCCTCTGGTGGTTAAATAAAAAAAACTGTCATTGAACCCATTGAAATTAGGCGATCTCAGTGGAGAAATATTGTCAAGAAGAAAAAAAAAAAAAAGGAAGAAGGAACGTAACACGGTGTGTACATTATTACAAATGAGTGCAGTGAACGAAGAAATTGCAGAAACTTCTGAAGTGAAGAATTAGATGAAAATTAAGGAATATAAGGAAACTGAACAATTAACTGTGAAAATGGCAACCATTGGTCGAGTACCAGAGATTGAGGATACAAAAGAGGATTTTGATTCCTATTTGGAGCGTTTTGAGCGTTGGCTGGCTGCAAATGAAATCAAAGATGAAAAGAAAGCAGACGTATTTCTCAGTGTTTTGGGTCAAACTGAGTATGGATTGCTGAAAGGTCTCATTGAACCAATAAAAGCAGTGGAGTTGAACTATGCAGAACTGACTGAAACTCTTTCAAGGCATTTCAAGCCTAAGCCAATTCTCATTGCAGAACGTTTCAGATTTTACCAACGTCACCAGAATCAAGGGGAAACCGTGGCTGACTACATCCTCGCTTTGAAAAGACTGGCAAGTACATGTGAGTTTGCACTATTTCTTGATGATGCTCTTCGAGACAAGTTTGTATGTGGTCTCACAGGTGAAGCATATCACAGAAGGCTTCTGTCAGAGAAGGACCTGACCTTTCGGAAAGCCTGTGATATTGCACTTGGACTCGAGCTTGCCCACAGGGATACTATTGAGCTATCGGGATATGCAGAACGTCAGAAAGGTGTTCACAAGGTCAGTGATGCACGTGGTGAAAAAGGCTCACAAAAGTCACACTTTTCTCAGTCCCGTCCTCAAGGTTACACAAGAACAAAGCAGCCCACATCTCAAAGGTCTAAGCCAAGTTGCTACAGATGTGGGGGAGATAATCATCAGCACAGTGAATGTCGATTCCAAAATGTAAAGTGCCACAATTGTGGAAAGGTTGGACATTTACAGAAAGTGTGTAAAGCCTCAAAACACACAGCAAGAGCGCACAAAGTGTCAGACGCAGCACAAGAAGAGGAAGGTACAATTGAAACAGTATTGGAACTGTCCACAGTGTACACAGCTCAACAACAAAAAGATGGAATCTATCTCAACATGGAGTTAGCGGGAAAACCAGTAAAAATGCAGCTGGACATCGGAGCGTCTGTATCTCTGGTTCCAGAGAGACTCTACAAAGAAAAACTGAAAGAGTGCCCTCTTCATCCAGCGTCCATCCGCCTTTCTTCATACACTGGTGACACTATTCCTGTGTTAGGGCAGATCCAGGTACCAGTCCGGTATGAGGGGAAGGAGTGGACGCTACCGCTTGTCATTGTTAAAGGAGAAAAATCAGCCTTGCTAGGCAGAAACTGGCTACAAAAGATCAAGTTGAACTGGGGAGAAATCTTCAGTCTGAGAAAGGACAAACCAGTGAGTCAGGCTACACTCACTAACATGCTGGAGAAGCACAAAGAACTTTTCAAAGATGGCTACGGCGAAATACAAGACTTCACAGCGAAAGTCAGAGTGCAAGAAGGAACCAAGCCTATCTTTCACAAACCACGTCCAGTTCCCTATGCTCTTAAGGAAGCAGTAGAGAAGGAACTGGACCGCCTACAGAAGAATAACATAATCACGAAAGTAGCGAGGAGCGACTGGGCCACTCCGATTGTTGTAGTCCCAAAGAAAGACAAGACCGTCAGAATGTGCGTTGACTACAAGGTCACAGTAAATCGCTGCATACTACCAGAGGAATATCCACTATCAAACGCTGAAGATCTGTTTGCCACTCTAGCTGGTGGGAAGGTTTTCAGTAAGTTGGACCTGGCATTCGCTTATCAGCAACTGAAGCTGGATCCGGAGTCAGAACAGTATCTGACCATCAATACACACAAGGGGCTATTCAGATTCAATCGCTTGGCCTACGGAATCTCGACAGCTCCAGCGATATTCCAACACACAATGGATCAGATCTTGGACGGTATAGACAACGTTGTGTGCTTCATGGACGACATCCTCGTGTCAGCACCAACCATTGGAGAGCACCTTGTAGTGCTTGACAAAGTGATGTCAAGACTGGAGAAATACGGAGTGAGAATGAAACGCAGCAAGTGAGAGTTCCTCCAGGACTCAGTGGAGTATCTCGGATACAAGATTGATGCACAAGGCCTGCACCCAACCAACAGCAAGGTGGAAGCAATTGTAAACGCACCAGCACCCACAAATATCTCAGAGCTGAGGTCATTTTTGGGGCTCCTGAACTATTACGGAAAGTTTGTGGCAAACTTGTCCACATTGTTGCATCCGCTTCACCAACTGCTGCAGGCCGATACAAAGTGGAATTGGTCCCTACAATGCGAAGAAGCATTCAAGACTTGCAAACAGCGTCTGCTAAAGAGCAAGTGGCTTGCCCACTACAACACAGAGATGAAGCTGAGACTCGCGTGTGATGCATCTCCATACGGAGTAGGAGCCGTCATCTCACATGTTCTATCGTCAGGTGAAGAACACCCTATTGCATTTGCATCACGGACTCTGTCACCAAGTGAGAAAAATTATGCTCAAATTGAGAAGGAAGCCCTGAGCATAATATTCAGAGTGAAGAAGTTTCACAAATACCTGTACGGAAGGAAGTTCCAACTGCTGACAGATCACAAGCCTCTGTTGGCCATCCTTGGACCAAAATCAGCTATACCAACCCTTGCTGCACTTCGAATGCAACGTTGGGCTCTGATATTGTTAGCCTACGACTACGAGATTGAGTACAGACGATCCAGTGATCACGCAAATGCAGATGCACTATCAAGACTACCATGCAATAGTGACTCCGACAGTGAAGATGATAGAGCAGTCTTCCAGATCTCTCTCATTGACGAACTGCCCATATCTGCTTCAGACATAGCAGAGGAAACAAGGAAAGATCCAGTGCTTTCCAAAGTCTTGGACTTAACATCAGGAGGTTGGCCAAACTTCGTAAATGACGATAACCTTTGTCCATTCATCGACAAGAAAGACCAGTTGTCCACTGATCAAGGATGTGTTCTGTGGGGATCAAGGGTGGTGGTACCTCACAAATTCCAGAGGAGACTGCTATCTGACCTGCATGAGGGACATCCAGGGATCACTCGAATGAAAGCACTCGCTCGCAGTTATCTGTGGTGGCCTGGACTGGATCAGGACATTCAACAGCATGTAGGCCACTGCTCACCTTGTGAAGCTGTTCGCAACAAGCCTGCTGCTGCACCTCTTTAGCCATGGTCCTGGGCTGCGACACCTTGGGAACGCATCCATGTGGATTACGCCGAGATTGACAAGCAACATTTCCTTGTTGTCGTCGATATCCATTCCAAGTGGATGGAAGTGTTCCCTACTCAACTTGATCACAGCTGAGAAGACCATCAATCTTCTCAGACACCTGTTCACATCCTTTGGACTAGTCAAGGAGCTGGTATCAGACAATGGCCCTCCTTTCACGTCAAACGATTTTGAAATGTTTCTCAAGAAAAATGGGGTAAGGCACATCCTGTCACCACCTTACCATCCGGCATCAAACGGAGCAGCGGAGAGAGCCGTGCAAACCTTTAAGAAGGCCTGGACTAGACTCGAGGTTCAGTCTGTGCCCACCCACTAAAGGCTTCCCCGGTTCCTGTTTACTTACCGCAACACACCACACACAGTAACGGAATGTACACCAGCTGAACTGTTTCTGAGATGCCAACCACGTACCCGCCTGACATTGTTGAAACCAGACTTGTCAAGCACTGTGGCAAAGCACCAGCTACAGCAGAAGATAGCTCATGACAGACACTCAAAGACTGTCAGAGAATTCAAAGAGGGAAAGAGGGTGACGGTACGTGATTTCAGACACCCCAAGAGCCTGTGGAACTCAGGTGTGATCTTGCAACGCAAAGGACCTTTGACTTACCAAGTCCAAATTGGTCATCGCCAGGTCAACGTTCATGTGGATCATCTGCTACGGTCCAACGCCCCAGCAGAGACACGCCGAGAGAACAATTACGACCCCCAGGACTATTCTCCTGACTGTGGACGTACGGGAGAGACAGAGCCTGACCTTCCACCTGAACCTGGCCCACCACCGGAAGCCCAGGAGGAGCGGAGATATCCTATTCGACAGCGAAAGGCACCTCAAAAGCTTGACCTGTGAGTTGAGCTGGTTAAGGTAACAGACAGTAAAACAAACAAACACTTTAATATGTCCTAGATAAAAGGAAAGATAAAGGACATTACCTGGGTTAGTTATTAGGACACAAACTACATCTTCGGGGCAGAATAATCCCCTGGATTTGTGCTGGGCTCTGAAAAGTCTGCTTCAACCCAGTAGTTGAAAATGTTAAGAATGCATTGTTCAGATATTGCATTAGTAGTTCCCTAACATATTTACCTTGTTCTCTGGGAGTTAAAAACTATGGGGGAGGAGTGTAGTATCTGGGATCTACATCTGTTTATATTAGTTACTATGCTGTTACTAAGCGGTGATGTGTTACGACAGTGTTACGTTACTACACCTAATAGGAAATGCACATGCGCACTAGTGTGCCCGGGAACTGTAGAGCACGAGAGGTTTTGACTAAAGGAAAACTAACTGTACTCCCGTCTCCTGCCTGGTCATTTCTCCACAACACAAATATTACAATATGCATATCCTAGCTTCTGGGCCTGAGTAACAGGCAGTTTACTTTGGGCACCTCATTCATCCAAATTTCTGAATACTGCCCCCTTATCCCTATTATTAACCCACTGTTCTCTGGTAGGCCGTCATTGTAAATAAGAATTTGTTGTTAACTGACTTGCCTAGTTAAATAAAGGTTTGACTACAAATCTGTACATTCAAGAGGGTACCTCAGCGTCTTGAGTTAATTCCATGTCAGAGGATGTTAGTAATGATATCAATCTGTAGGGCTCATACTATCCCTGGTTCTTTATAAAACTACTGCGTGCTAACCGCCATTTCAAATCCCATGCATAGTCAAACTAATTGGGAAAAGTATGAGAGAGTACAAATGAATTGTTATCATCTCCTGAATAAGGAATGTTGTCGGCGGTTGAGAGATTTCAGTGTAGATTTTTATTCATAAAAGGATTATGTAAACTATCAGAGGAGGCGTGTTCACACATCCATTTAGGCTTAATGGTCAGGAATTTGAATCAAACTAACAACACTGCATTAATAAGAGTTGGAGAGAATGGTGAACATGTCCCCGGTGGCCAACCATAACATGTGTCATGAGTTTAATATTGAATCTTAGTGAGTGCTTGTCTGAGAGAGAAGGTTTGTGTGTTTGTGTCTGTCTGTGTCTGTCTGTGTGTGTGTGTGTGCACGCGTGCATGTGTGTGTTTTTTCCTGCAATCCCGTGTGTGTGTCATGCCCATTGCACACAGATATATATGGATGGAGATGGAGGCACACAGGGCCAGATGGAGATGGAGGAACACAGGGCCAGATGGAGATGGAGGAATACAGGGCCAGATAGAGATGGAGGAACATAGGGACAGATAGAGATGGAGGAACACAGGGCCAGATGGAGATGGAGGAACACAGGGCCAGATGGAGATGGAGGAACACAGGGCCAGATGGAGATGGAGGAACACAGGGCCAGATAGAGATGGAGGAACACAGGGACAGATAGAGATGGAGGAACACAGGGCCAGATGGAGATGGAGGAACACAGGGCCAGATGGAGATGGAGGAACACAGGGCCAGATGGAGATGGAGGAACACAGGGCCAGATGGAGATGGAGGAACACAGGGCCAGATAGAGATGGAGGCACACAGGGCCAGATAGAGATGGAGGCACACAGGGCCAGATGGAGATTGAGGAATACAGGGCCAGATGGAGATGGAGGCACACAGGGCCAGATGGAGATGGAGGCACACAGGGCCAGATGGAGATGGAGGAACACAGGGCCAGATGGAGATGGAGGAACACAGGGCCAGATGGAGATGGAGGAACACAGGGCCAGATGGAGATGGAGGAACACAGGGTTGATGGAGATGGAGGAACACAGGGGCCAGATAGAGATGGAGGCACACAGGGCCAGATGGAGATGGAGGAACACAGGGCCAGATGGAGATGGAGGAACACAGGGCCAGATAGAGATGGAGGAACATATGGACAGATAGAGATGGAGGAACACAGGGCCAGATGGAGATGGAGGAACACAGGGCCAGATGGAGATGGAGGAACACAGGGCCAGATAGAGATGGAGGAACACAGGGACAGATAGAGATGGAGGAACACAGGGCCAGATGGAGATGGAGGAACACAGGGCCAGATGGAGATGGAGGAACACAGGGCCAGATGGAGATGGAGGAACACAGGGCCAGATAGAGATGGAGGCACACAGGGCCAGATGGAGATGGAGGAATACAGGGCAAGATGGAGATGGAGGCACACAGGGCCAGATGGAGATGGAGGCACACAGGGCCAGATGGAGATGGAGGCACACAGGGCCAGATGGAGATGGAGGCACACAGGGCCAGATGGAGATGGAGGAACACAGGGCCAGATGGAGATGGAGGAACACAGGGCCAGATAGAGATGGAGGAACACAGGGCCAGATGGAGATGGAGGAACACAGGGCCAGATAGAGATGGGGGAACACAGGGCCAGATGGAGATGGAGGAACACAGGGCCAGATGGAGATGGAGGAACACAGGGCCAGATGGAGATGGAGGAACACACAGCCAGATGGAGATGGAGGAACACAGGGCCAGATAGAGATGGAGGCACACAGGGCCAGATGGAGATGGAGGAATACAGGGCCAGATGGAGATGGAGGAACACAGGGCCAGCTGGAGATGGAGGAACACAGGGCCAGATAGAGATGGAGGCACACAGGGCCAGATGGAGATGGAGGAACACAGGGCCAGCTGGAGATGGAGGAACACAGGGCCAGATAGAGATGGAGGCACACAGGGCCAGATGGAGATGGAGGCACACAGGGCCAGATGGAGATGGAGGAACACAGGGCCAGATAGAGATAGAGGCACACAGGGCCAGATGGAGATGGAGGAATACAGGGCCAGATGGGGATGGAGGCACACAGGGCCAGATGGAGATGGAGGCACACAGGGCCAGATGGAGATTGAGGCGCACAGGGCCAGATGGAGATGGAGGCACACAGGGCCAGATGGAGATGGAGGCACACAGGGCCAGATGGAGATGGAGGAACACAAGGCCAGATGGAGATGGAGGAACACAGGGCCAGATGGAGATGGAGGAACACAGGGCCAGATGGAGATGGAGGAACACAGGGCCAGATGGAGGTGGAGGAACACAGGGCCAGATGGAGATGGAGGAACACAGGGCCAGATGGAGATGGAGGCACACAGGGCCAGATGGAGATGGAGGAACACAGGGCCAGATAGAGATGGAGGCACACAGGGCCAGATGGAGATGGAGGAATACAGGGCCAGATGGAGATGGAGGAACACAGGGCCAGATGGAGATGGAGGAACACAGGGCCAGATGGAGATTGAGGAACACACAGCCAGATGGAGATGGAGGAACACAGGGCCAGACAGAGATGGAGGCACACAGGGCCAGATAGAGATGGAGGCACACAGGGCCAGATGGAGATGGAGGAATACAGGGCCAGATGGAGATGGAGGAACACAGGGCCAGATGGAGATGGAGGAACACAGGGCCAGATGGAGATGGAGGAACACACAGCCAGATGGAGATGGAGGAACACAGGGCCAGATAGAGATGGAGGCACACAGGGCCAGATGGAGATGGAGGAATACTGGGCCAGGTGGAGATGGAGGAACACAGGGCCAGATGGAGATGGAGGAACACTTGGCCAGATAGAGATGGAGGAACACAGGGCCAGATGGAGATGGAGGAACACAGAGCCAGATGGACATGGAGGAACACAGGGCCAGATGGAGATGGAGGAACACAGGGCCAGATAGAGATGGAGGCACACAGGGCCAGATGGAGATGGAGGAATACAGGGCCAGATGGGGATGGAGGCACACAGGGCCAGATGGAGATGGAGGCACACAGGGCCAGATGGAGATTGAGGCACACAGGGCCAGATGGAGATGGAGGCACACAGGGCCAGATGGAGATGGAGGCACACAGGGCCAGATGGAGATGGAGGAACACAGGGCCAGATGGAGATGGAGGAACACAGGGCCAGATGGAGATGGAGGAACACAGGGCCAGATGGAGATGGAGGAACACAGGGCCAGATGGGGATGGAGGCACACAGGGCCAGATGGAGATGGAGGCACACAGGGCCAGATGGAGATGGAGGAACACAGGGCCTGATGGAGATGGAGGAACACAGGGCCAGATGGAGGTGGAGGAACACAGGGCCAGATGGAGGTGGAGGAACACAGGGCCAGATAGAGATGGAGGCACACAGGGCCAGATGGAGATGGAGGAATACAGGGCCAGATGGAGATGGAGGAATACAGGGCCAGATGGAGATGGAGGAACACAGGGCCAGATGGAGATGGAGGAACACAGGGCCAGATGGAGATGGAGGAACACAGGGCCAGATAGAGATGGAGGAACACAGAGCCAGATGGAGATGGAGGAACACAGGGCCAGATGGAGATGGAGGCACACAGGGCCAGATGTGTGAATCTCTTTAAACTGCTTCAAACCAAACTCCAGTATATGTTCCCTGACATCATGTTATTCCTTCTGTTCTTCTTTCTATTCTCCATCTCTTCCCTTCTATCTGAACCCCTGGTGACCTCCTATCAAAGGAATGTGAATAATGGATGTTATAGCTCAACTACCTGACTCTGTTGTCAGCCTCCCTAGTCCCTCCACACCACTCACTGCTCCCACAACCAATGGCGGACCTGGGAGCATGGCCATGAATAGGGGAGGGGAGCATGGCCAGGAATAGGGAAGGGGAGCATGGCCAGGAATAGGGGAGGGGAGCATGGCCAGGAATAGGGGAGGGGAGCATTTCCAGGAATAGGGGAGGGGAGCATGGCCATGAATAGGGGAGGGGAGCATGGCCAGGAATAGGGAAGGGGAGCATGGCCAGGAATAGGGGAGGGGAGCATGACCAGGAATAGGGGAGGGGAGCATGGCCAGGAATAGGGGAGGGGAGCATGACCAGGAATAGGGAAGGGGAGCATGGCCAGGAATAGGGAAGGGGAGCATGGCCAGGAATAGGGGAGGGGAGCATGGCCAGGAATAGGGGAGGGGAGCATGGCCAGGAATAGTGAATGGGAGCATGGCCAGGAATAGGGAATGGGAGCATGGCCAGGAATAGGGAAGGGGAGCATGACCAGGAATAGGGGAGGGGAGCATGACCAGGAATAGGGTAGGGGAGCATGACCAGGAATAGGGGAGGGGAGCATGACCAGGAATAGGGGAGGGGAGCATGGCCAGGAATAGGGGAGGGGAGCATGACCAGGAATAGGGGAGGGGAGCATGGCCATGAATAGGGGAGGGGAGCATGGCCAGGAATAGGGGAGGGGAGCATGGCCAGGAATAGGGAATGGGAGCATGGCCAGGAATAGGGGAGGGGAGCATGGCCAGGAATAGGGAAGGGGAGCTTTGCCAGGAATAGGGGAGGGGAGCATGACCAGGAATAGGGAAAAGTAGCATGGCCAGGAATAGGGGAGGGGAGCATGACCAGGAATAGGGAGAAGTAGCATGGCCAGGAATAGGGGAGTGGAGCATGACCAGGAATAGGGAAAAGTAGCATGGCCAGGAATAGGGAAGGGGAGCATGGCCATGAATAGGGAAGGGGAGTGGAATGTTATATCTGAACCTAGTCGCTATTGACTCTGTTAGGAGTAGACTGTAGTTGCTGTAATTGTTTTCAGTCAAAGAACTTCATCAATGAGAATTATAAAAGTCATGTCATGGCAGTGTTAGACTTGACAGACTAGACAGACTAGACAGACATACAGAATAAACAGACTAGACAGACTAGACAGACAGACAGACAGACTAGACAGACGAGACAGACATACATACTGGACAGACTAGACAGACTAGACAGACAGACAGACAGACTAAACAGACTAGACAGACTAAACAGACTAGACAGACTTGACAGACTAGACAGACTTGACAGACAAGACAGACAGACAGACAGACTAGACAGACTAGGCAAACTTGACAGACTAGACAGACTTGATGGCCTTAAGGGGTTTTCTGTTTTGAATTGAATCGCGTGTGTTGTCCTCTGAATCCTCAACCATGTAGGTGGTGTAGTATATCCCCTCTCCTAGTAGGAACAGGAGCTGGGCTGGTGCATGTAGCTGGTGTGGCTCCAGGTAAGGTATTTTAATGAGCGACGTGAAATGAGTAGCAATAGAGCCCAGCAGAATGTGCCCAGACCTAGTGTGCAGACAGACAGCCCTGGCTCCTGTACATATAATTCACCAACATTCTGTCACGTATAAAAGATATGAGTCTCTGTAGGTGAACTACCTGCCAGGGTTGGGGTCAATTCCTGGTACCTGTATAATGGGATTGAGCCCAACCATGGTACCTGTATAATGGGATTGAGCCCAACCCTGGTACCTGTATAATGGGATTGAGCCCAACCCTGGTACCTGTGTGAAGGAATTGATCCCAACCCTGGTACCTGTGCGAAGGAATTGAGCCCAACCCTGGTACCTGTGCGAAGGAATTGAGCCCAACCCTGGTATTTGAATAATGGGATTGAGCCCAACCCTGGTATTTGAATAATGGGATTGAGCCCAACCCTGGTACCTGTGTGAAGGAATTGAGCCCAACTCTGGTACCTGTATAATGGGATTGAGCCCAACCCTGGTACCTGTGTGAAGGAATTGAGCCCAACCCTGGTACCTGTATAATGGGATTGAGCCCAACCCTGGTACCTGTATAATGGGATTGAGCCCAACCCTGGTACCTGTATTATGGGATTGAGCCCAACCCTGGTACCTGTATAATGGGATTGAGCCCAACCCTGGTACCTGTATAATGGGATTGAGCCCAACCCTGATACCTGTATAAATAAAAAACACTGCTTCTCTTTAAAAGACACACTGCCTTACCACCTCTGTGGTGCTTGTCAAAAACACATATCATCTACCAGTAAATTTAATTTGAAAACAACTACATCTCCTGACCTGTTTAGGTAAGATGTGTGTTATGGTTTGAGCCAAGTACTGGATTGTTCTAGTGCCTTGATGTCAATACAGATATGTGTTATGACAGACATGTGTTATGTTTTGAGCCAGATGATGGCGCTGACGGAGATGGCAGCATCACAACTAGCTCTTAGGAATTTGCCGTATTTAGTTTTTTTATGTACTACTTTTTACATTATTAGCTTAGGAAATGTTTTGTGTCATTACATACAGCCGGGAAGAACTATTGGATATTAGAGCGGCGGTAACTCACCAGAACTACCAGCATTACGACCAGGAATACGACTTCCCTGAGCAGATCCTTTGTTCACTCTCCCCAGAGCAATTGAACTTATTCCAGAGGCCGACACAAAACATCGCCGGCAGAGGCACTCGAGGCGGCCTGCTGGTTCGACTTAGGAGGTGCGTACACCACCCACCGCTTCCGAGTATATTAATCACTAATGTTCAGTCTTTAGATAACGAAGTTGATGAGCTTAGAGCAAGGATTTTTTCCAGAGAGACATTGGGACCTGTAACATACTTTGTTTTACTGAAACAGGGCTCTCTCGGGATACTCTGTCGGAGTCGGTAAAGCCAGCAGGATTCTCAGTACATCGCGCAGACAGAAATAAATATCTCTCTGGGAAGCAGAAGGCGGAGGGGTGTGTTTCATGATTAATGACTCATGGTTTAATTCAAGGAACATACAGGAACTCAATTCTCCTCCGTCATCGCCACGGTCATCTACATTCCACCTCAAGCCGAAACCTCAACGGCCCTCAACGAACTTCACTGGACTTCATGCAAACAGGAAACCACATATGCTGGGGCTGCATTTGTTGTAGCTGTGGATTTTAACAAAGCAAATCTGAGGACTAGGCTGCTGAAGTTCTATCAACATATTGACTGTCCTACTCGCGCTACTAAGACTCTCGACCTTTGCTATTCAAACTTCCGGAATGCTTACAAGGCCCTCCCCCGCCCTCCTTTCGGCAAATCTGACCTCGACTCCATCTTGCTCCTCCCTTCCTATAGGCAGAAGCTCAAACAGGAAGTGCCCATGCTCGTAATATTCAACGCTGGTCTGACCAATTGGTATCCATGCTTCAGGATTGTTTTGATCACGTGGACTGGGATATGTTCCAGGTAGCTTACGAAAATAATCTAGACGCATACACGGATACGGTGAGTGAGTTTATAAGGAAGTATGTAGGAGATGGTGTTCCTACTGTGACTATTAAAACCTACCCTAACCAGTAACCGTGGATAGATGGTAGCATTCGCGCGAACCCCCACATTTAACAATGGCAAGGCGACTGGTAATATGGGAGGATATGAACAGTGTAGTTATTCACTCCGCAAGGCAATCAAACAAGCTAAATGTCAGTATAGAGATAAAGTGGAGTCACAATTCAATGGCTCAGACACGAGATGCATGTGGCAGGGACTACGGAAAATCATGGACTACTAAAGGAAAACCAGCCATGCTGCAGAGACCGACGTCTTGCTTCCGGACAGGCTAAACACATTCTTTGCACGCTTTCAGGATAACACACTCCCACCGATGTGGCCCGCTACCAAGTACTGTGGGCTCTCCTTCTCCGTGGCCGACGTGAGTAAAACATTTAAACGTGTTAATCCTCGCAAGGCTGCTGGCCCAGACGGCATCTCTAGCCGCGTCCCCAGAGCATTCACAGACCAGCTGGCTGGTGTGTTTATGGGAATATTCAATCGCTCCTTATCCCAGTCTGCTGTCCCCACATGCTTCAAGATGGCCACCATTGTTCCTTTACACAAGAAGGCAAAGGTAACTGAACTTAACTACTATCGCCCCGTAGCACTCACTTCTGTCATCATGAAGTGCTTTGAGAGACTAGTCAAGGATCATATCACCTCTACCTTACCTGCCACCCTAGACCCACTTCAATTTATTTGCTTACCGCCCCAAAAGATCCACAGACGAAGCAATCGCCATCACACTGCACACTGCCCTAACCCATCTGGACAAGAGGAATACCTATGTAAGAATGCTGTTAATAGACTATAGCTCAGCATTCAACACCACAGTACCCTCGAAGTTAATCAGTAAGCTCGAGGCCCTGGGTCTCGACCCCGCCCAGTGCAACTAGGTAATGGACTTCCTGACGGGCCGCCCCCAGGTGGTGAAGGTAGGATACATCACCTCCACTCCGCTGATACTCAACACTGGGACCCCACAAGGATGCGTGCTCAGCCCCCTCCTGTACTCTCTGTTCATCCATGACTGCGTGGCCACGCACACCTCCAACTCAATCATCAAGTTTGCAGACGACACAACAGCAGTAGGCTTGATTACCAATGACGATGAGACAGCCTACAGGGAGGAGGTGAGGGGTCTGGGAGTGTGGTGCCAGGAAAACAACCTCTCACTCAACATCAACAAAACAAAGGATAGGTGACTAAAGGAAACAGCAGAGGGTGCTCCCCCCTATCCACATCGACCGGACCGCAGTGGAGAGGGGGAAAGCTTCAAGTTCCTTGCCATACACGTCACTGACAAACTGAAATGGTTCAGCCACACAGACAGTGTGGTGAAGAAGGCTCAACAGAGCCTCTTCAACCTTAGCAGGCTAAAGAAATTTGGCTTGTCACCTAAAACCCTCACAAACTTTTACAGGTGCACAATTGAAAGCATCCTGTTGGGATGTATACGGAGACTGGTCCGCCCGCAACCGCAAGGCTCTCTAGAGGGTGGTGCGGTCTGCCCAACGCATTACCGGGGGCAAACTACCTGCCCTCCAGGACACCTACAGCACCCGATGTCACAGGAGAGCCAAAAAGATCATCACGGACATCAACCACCCGAGCCACTGCCTGTTCACCCCGCTATCATCCAGAAGGCGAGGTCAGTACAGGTGCATCAAAGCTGGGACCGAGAGACTGAAAAACAGCTTCTATCTCAAGGCCATCAGACTGTTAAACAGCCATCACTAACACGTTAGAGGCTGCTGCCTATAGGCATAGACTATAAATCACTGGTCACTTCAAGGATTGGAAGACTTTAATGGAAGACTTTAATAATGTTTACATATCTTGCATTACTCATCTCATATGTATATACTGTATTCTATACTGTTCTACGGTATCTTCATCACTTAATGTTTACATATCTTGCATTACTCATCTCATGTGTATATACTGTTTTATATACTACTCTACTGTATCTTAGTCCGTTCCACTCTGACATCGCTTGTTCATATATGTATATAGTCTTAATTCATTCCTACTTAGATTTGTGTGTATTGGGTGTATGTTGTGTAATCTGTTAGATATTACTTGTTAGATATTACTGCACTGTCGGGGCTAGAAGCACAAGCATTTCGCTACACCAGCAATAACATTGCTAATCACGTGTATGTGACCAATAACATGTGATTTGATTTTTGAAGTACAGGGTTGTTCTAGTGTTCCTGATACAGAATGACTGAGTGTGGTGCAAGCTGTCAAAATCCCACCTGGCTGGTAGAGAAGTTGGATGAAAAGCAAATATCCAATACAGGTAAAGGAGACCGTTATCTGACTCAAGGATACGTTTGTACTTGTTTTTTTGTGCGGATACATAGACTAAATGATGTTTACTAGAAAACAGTAGCCTCACTCAGCTACCCTTGCAGAGTGACACGCATTAGCCAACACAAACAGGGCTGCCTGTTGGTGCGATTTGTCTGAAATTGTTATGTTTACTTTCTGAAATTTGATTTGAAGAAAGTGCTGGACATTTTAAAGAGTCAGTGCTAGTAAACCTTTCATAAGTACTGAACTCATAAATGCTAAGTTGCTATTTCACAAAAACTATAATGCTATTTCATAAAATTCTGAGATATTGTGAAATTGGGCAGACACAAATATAAATCAAACTGGATGGACATCAGAAATAGAGGAAGGACTAAAAACAAACAAAATATAACTATTGTAAAATAGTTTGTGTCTGTAAAATGTGTAAAATATGTATAAACAGTAGGTAGAAGTGTCAGGTTTTGGCCAGGACTGTTCTGGTTTTGGTCACTAGATGTCCCCATTGCACCTTTTTTGAACCTTTTGTTTTTTCCTTGCTCTAATTATTGTTTGCACCTGTATGTCGTTCCCTTGTTAGTATTTAAACCCTGTGTGTTCCTCAGTTCTTTGCTCAGTGTTTGTATGTTAGCCACCAGCCCAAGCCTTGTTGTGAACATTTATTTTCTCTTGTTGGATTTTCCAGAGGTTCTCTGGTTTTGTTCTTGTGTATTTTGGATTAGTCTTTTGAGGTTTGTTTTTTCCCTTGCTGTTCTTACCACTTTGTGGATTTTCTTTGTATTTTGGAAGATATCCATTTTTTGCCTTTTGGCTTTATTTTGGACATTGTGGATTTATATTCTTTGCCTGAAGATCTTGTTCTTTTATTAAACCACCATCTTTAGTACTGCTGTGTCTGCCTCATCTTCTGGGTTCTGCCGATTATTAGTGACTGTTTCTCGCACCGGGTCCTGACAAGAAGCTTAAGTGTTATTGTTTATTAGTTTAGGTGTATTCTAAAAAAAAGTGTGTATGTATGTATATACAGTTGAAGTCATAAGTTTACATACACCTTAGCCAAATACATTTAAACTCAGTTTTTCACAATTCCTGACATTTAATCCTATTAAAAATTCCCTGTCTTAGGTCAGTTAGGATCACCACTTTATTTTAAGAATGTGAAATGTCAGAATAATAGTCAAGAGAATTGTTTATTTCAACATTTCTTTCTTTTATCACATTCCCAGTGGGTCAGAAGTTTACATACACTCAATTAGTATTTGGTAGCATTGCCTTAATTGTTTAACTTGGGTCAAACATTTCGGGTAGCCTTCCACAACCTTCCCACAATAAGTTGGGTACATTTTGGCCCATTCCTCATGACAGAGCTGGTGTAACTGAATCAGGTTTGTAGGCCTCCTTGATCGCACATGCTTTTTCAGTTCTGTCCACAAATCTTCTCTAGGATTGAGGTCAGGGCTTTGTGATGGTTACTCCAATACCTTGACTTTGTTGTCCTTAAGCCATTTTGCCACAACTTTGGAAGTATGCTTGGGGTCATTATCCATTTGGAAGACCCATTTGCGACCAAGCTTTAACTTCCTGACTGAAGTCTTGAGATGTTTCTTCAATATATCCACATAATTTTCCTTCTCATTGAGCCATCTATTTTGTGAAGTGCACCAGTCCCTCCTGCAGCAAAGCACCCCCACAACATGACGCGGCCATCCCCATTCTTCACTATTGGGATGGTATTCTTAGGCTTGCAAGCCTCCCCCTTTTTCCTCCAAACATAACGATGGTCATTATGCCCAAACAGTTCTATTCAGACCAGAGGACATTTCTCCAAAAAGTACGATCTTTGTCCCCATGTGCAGTTGCAAACCGTAGTCTGGCCTTTTTTATGGCGGTTTTGGAGCAGTGGCTTCTTCCTTGCTGAGCGGCCTTTCAGGTTATGTCGATGTAGGACTTGTTTTACTGTGGATATAGATACTTTTGTACCTGTTTCCTCCAGCATCTTCATAAGGTCCTTTGCTGTTGTTCTGGGATTGATTTGCACATTTCGCACCAAAGTACGTTCATCTCTAGGAGACAGAACACGTCTCCTTCCTGAGCGGTATGACGGCTGTGTGGTCCTAGTGTGTTTTTAATTGCGTACTATTGTGTGTACAGATGAACGTGGTACCTTCAGGCATTTGGAAATTGCTGCCAAGGATGAACCAGACTTGTGGAGGTCTACAATTTATTTTCTGAGGTCTTGGCTGATTTCTTTTGATTTTCCCATGATGTCAAGCAAAGAGGCACTGAGTTTGAAGGTAGGCCTTGAAATACATCCACAGGTACACCTCCAATTGACTCAAATTATGTCAATTAGCCTATCAGAAGCTTCTAAATCCATGACATCATTTTCTGGAATTTTCCAAGCTGTTTAAAGGCAGAGTCAACTTAGTGTATGTAAACTTCTGTGTATGTAAACACTGGAATTGTGATAAAGTTAATTATAAGTGAAATAATCTGTCTGTAAACAATTGTTGGAAAAATTACTTGTGTCATGCACAAAGTAGATGTCCTAACCGACTTGACAAAACTATAGTTTGTTACCAAGAAATTTGTGGAGTGGTTGAAAAACGAGTTTTAATGACTCCAACGTTCCCACAACCCCTTTCAATCACACCCTAAACTAGTGCATCCGAAGTCTGCCTCCTTTCTCCCTAAAAACACAAAGGAGTGTTCAAGACAAAAGTGATCATGAACTGAATGAGCATCCCAAATCCACCCCTGGAATAACCCTGTTTAACTTGTAATTTAGCCATGCAATTGGTGCTCTGACATTGAGAGCCTGAGATCCTAGATGAGGCATGAGGTCAAGGGTGCTCTAGTTTTGTGGATGCTGCCTGTCAGGGGGAGTGAAGCCAGAGGTGTGAAGAGATCTATAAGACGATGGGGAGGTTATGTACAGTGTCTTGTCCCCTTCTTGCTGCTGTGTCTTCCCAACACGCCATGTCTCACCAGCCTGACATCACAGCTGCCTCTGATGGGCTGCAGAATGAGTCCTAAGAGCTTCAGATCGTCCTTCTCTCCAGACATGTTTTAGTAAAGCTGACTGTTTTAAAGAGAACAGGAAGCAGTGAACCCTTTCCTCCCTAATTCATATAGTTATTCAGACTGGCATGCATTCATCTCTCTCTCTCTCTCTCTCTCTCTCTCTCTCTCTCTCGCTCTCTCTCTCTCTATCCTTCTTCCTCTATTTCCCTCCCTCCCCCCCTCCCTCCCTCCCTCCCCCCCTCCCTCCCTCCCTCTCATTTACTCTCTCCATCTCTCTCACACTCCCCTTCCCTCTCTCTCTTACATTCCCACACACAAACATACAGTCGTGGCCAAAAGTTTTGAGAATGACACAAATATTAATTTTCACAAAGTCTGCGCCTCAGTTTGTATGATGGCAATTTGCATATACTCCAGAATGTTATGAAGAGTGATCAGATGAATTGCAATTAATTGAAAGTCCCTCTTTGCCATGCAAATGAACTGAATCCCCAAAAAACATTTCCACTGCATTTCATCCCTGCCACAAAAGGACCAGCTGACATCATGTCAGTGATTCTCTCGTTAACACAGGTGTGAGTGTTGACGAGGACAAGGCTGGAGATCACTCTGTCATGCTGATTGAGTTCGAATAACAGACTGGAAGCTTCAAAAGGAGATTGGTGCTTGGAATCATTGTTCTTCCTCTGTCATCCATGGTTACCTGCAAGGAAACACGTGCCATCATCATTGCTTTGCACAAAAGGGCTTCCCAGGCAAGGATATTGCTGCCAGTAAGATTGTACCTAAATCAACCATTTATCGGATCATCAAGAACTTCAAGGAGAGCGGTTCAATTGTTGTGCAGAAGGCTTCAGGGCGCCCAAGAAAGTCCAGCAAGCGCCAGGACCGTCTCCTAAAGTTGATTCAGCTGCTGGATTGGGGCACCACCAGTACAGAGCTTGCTCAGGAATGTCAGCAGGCAGGTGTGAGTGCATCTGCACGCACAGTGAAGCGAAGACTTTTGGAGGATGGCCTGGTGTCAAGAAGGGCAGCAAAGAAGCCACTTCTCTCCAGGAAAAACATCAGGGACAGACTACAGATATTCTGCAAAAGGTACAGGGATTGGACTGCTGAGGACTGGGGTAAAGTCATTTTCTCTGATGAATCCCCTTTCCGATTGTTTGCGGCATCCGGAAAAAAGCTTGTCCAAGGAAGACAAGGTGAGCGCTACCATCAGTCCTGTGTCATGCCAACAGTAAAGCATCCTGAGACCATTCATGTGTGGGGTTGTTTCTCAGCCAAGGGAGTGGGCTCACTCACAATTTTGCCTAAGAACACAGCCAAGAATAAAGAATGGTACCAACACATCCTCCGAGAGCAACTTCTCCCAACCATCCAGGAACAGTTTGGTGACGAACAATGTCTTTTCCAGCATGATGGAGCACCTTGCCATAAGGCAAAAGTAATAACTAAGTGGCTCAGGGAACAAAACATTTATATTTTGGGTCCATGGCCAGGAAACTCCCCAAACCCTAATCCCATTGAGAACTTGTGGTCAATCCTCAAGAGACGGGTGGACAAACAAAACCCCACTAATTCTGACAAACTCCAAACATTGATTATGCAAGAATGGGCTGCCATCAGTCAGGATGTGGCCCAGAAGTTAATTGACAGCATGCCAGGGCAGATTGCAGAGGTCTTGAAGGGTCAACACTGCAAATATTGACTCTTTGCATCAACTTCATGTAATTGTCAGTAAAAGCCTTTGACCCTTATGAAATGCTTTTAATTATACTTCAGTATTCCATGGTAATATCTGACAAAAATATCTAAAGACACTGAAGCAGCAAACTTTGTGAAAATTAATATTTGTGTCATTCTCAAAACTTTTGTCCACGACTGTACACTAAAGTGTTCTTGACAGATTTTACAGACCAACTGAATTGTATGTTCTTGGTGAATGCTACTTTATAGCTCATTAGTACTGTACATCATATTGACTTAAGGAGGTAGATAGCAGCTCATTAGTACTGTACATCACATGAACTGAACATACTAATCATTAAAATCCAGACGGAAAATATTTACACAAGAAGCAACCTAATATCACACAGTCAACTCTAGTCATTTAGTAAGTTCACCATTCTGTGATTCTCACTGTTAAACATCGCACAGTGTTCAACACAATGCTCTTTATGTCATCATTTGATCTGATCAGTCAAGGAGGTAGATAGCAGCTCATTAGTACTGTACATCACATTGACTTATGGAAGTAGATAGCAGCTCATTAGTACTGTACATCACATCGACTTACGGAAGTAGATAGCAGTTCGTTAGCCCACTGCATTCATTCAAAGCCATGGACACAGAACTCTCAGGAGCAGGGAGTTTTCAGGTTATTTTGTTTGGAAGGTCCGAAGAGAATGCGGAATATGAAGAATGCACTTAGGAAAAATATCCAGAGGTTTCTGTCACAATGGGGAGTCACTCGCTTTGAGTGGCGTGGAAAGAGTTGTGTCATTGAAACATGGCAGGACAAGTACAGAGGTAATGCTCATTAATGCACCACTCACACTGTAAACGTTTTCACCTCAGGTATACCTCCTTTTCTTGAAAGGAGAAATACATGATAGCGTAATGGAACAGTAACCTACACGGATGTCAGTGTAGAGTGTGATGGCAGGACTATTTCTGTGTCTGTATTCACTGAATAGACACCTCATCAGAATGAGAGAACATTCTCACTCTTCCCCTTACAGTACGTAAACTAAGGCACAAAACATATAATGCCAGTATGACTCAGTCAGGAGGTTGCCTGAGAGAAATGACAAGTACCCTGCCTATAACAAAGGGAGGATTTTCTATGAGACACATCCTATTATCCCAGACAGAGAAAGTTGTGGGAGCCTTAGTACTAAAATCCTCTCTAAATCTCTGTCTTTAATTCTCCCACTATCCTGGTATGTGCGATCATGTCTAACTAGGACTAGATATTCATAGCCACAGGCACGGGCAGATTGAACATTTAACCTCTAAAGATGTTTCTCCTCGTAAATCCTTCTCTCAGTCATTGTGTGAGAGAGAGTCTGCTCCGAAGGTTTTCCCCTGGTACTAGTGGCTGTGTTAGGGTCTGTTCAACTGTCATCTGATTAGTCAAACATTTCAATCCCACACTGAGACTTGGATCATTAATCTTACATAAATGTCCAATGGGATGTGAAAAGCAGCATCGAGAATACAGAGATGCCAGATTGGTGCTCCTAAAGTCTTCATTTACTTCAACAGTGGCCATCACTGTGAGGACACCCTGGAGTCATCTGGAATGTGGCCTCCATTCTCCTCTTTTTCTCTAGAAACTGTGCTCTTTGTCCAGTGTCCATCCTATTCCTCATTCACCTCGTATTTCCATCCATTTCCCTTCTGGAAATTGGGAAATTGGTGAGTTGGGGCTCCTGAGGGGCCGAGCAGATACCAGGGACCATATGAACAAACACTATGAAATACCATGTAGAGTATAGGGAAGAGGGAGAGGAGGAGCCTCAGGGGAGCCTAGAAAAATAACTGTCCTTTATGGATGGGTTCTTGTGTGAGTGCCAGGGATTCATATGGCTGTGTGTGTGTGTGTGTGTGTGTGTGTGTGTGTGTGTGTGTGTGTGTGTGTGTGTGTGTGTGTGTGTGTGTGTGTGTGTGTGTGTGTGTGTGTGTGTGTGTGTGTGTCTATCTGTCTGTGTTTATGGAAATGACTGACATTTCCCCAATAAGATGTTCCATCTCTATCAATCTGATTAATTGATCTGTTTATTTGTTTTCCAATCAGAGAGGAATCCCACATTCTCACAGTGACCACATCTGACAAGGCGACGCCCAAGTCAAACATTCTCACCATGGTACCTACTCATCTCTCATTTTTAAGGAGACCCATTGGCTCTGTTCTAGGTCTGACCTTCCCCAAATGCATTTTGGGTCGATATGATCCAGTCTGTTAGGTGTGGCAGAGATATTTCTAGTCCCCATCCACAGTTAAGGGGGGGACTTCCCAAAGATGTCCATCTCTTTAGTGTCCACAATCCAACAGGGCGGTTGTTACGTTGGATTGAGATATCTCTCATCAAGCCGTAGGGAATTGACAGATTGTAAATGTGGTGGAGGATATTTCAAATTAAAAACAGGATTTCTTACTTCTTTAACCTGGTCTCCTCTTTTCTTTTCAAGACTTGATATGTATAACGGGAGGGTATCCGGAGAAGTTGTTTATCAGGGCTGTTACGCTCCCCAGTTTCTGTGTTCTGTTTTGTATTTGAGTGTGTGTGTTTCAGGAGATGGCTTCCTGAAGTACTCCCCAACCAGCTGATTGGTCAACCCCAGGCTAATTGGTGATTGGAGCTGACCCCGCCCCCTCGTCAAGAAGCAGCTGACTCTAATCACCATTGCCACCTGAAGATAAAAGCCAGTGTTCTGCCCAAGAGAGAAAAGATTGAGAGAGGAGAGAGGAGAGAGATGAGATAAGGAGTAGAGATTTGGAGATTGAGAGAGAAAAATTAGATTGTGATATAGTGTTGGTTGTGTATCATAAAGTGTGGTATGTACTGTTGTTGTTGGTAGCAGTTCTGTTGTTGTTGGTAGCAGTTTTTCTATGTCCGGTGTTTGTGAGTGTTTGTGAAATCGTAATTATTACTCTGTTTCGTTTGTTCCCAGGGGGGAAGGAGAAGGCACTTTGGGAGTGCTTAGGCAAGAGGCCCGCGGGCATACATATACCCGTAGTATATTTACTGTCTAGGCACACTAGGTAAGACCTGGGCGGACCACCCCCTGTATTTTGGTTAGGGCACCAGACGGTGCTAAGTTAGGTAAGTTAAGTGGGTAGGCAGGTTAGATAGGAGAGGGGGAATTTTGATATTTACTTTCTTTGCTTTGGTTCCGTCCAGCCCCTTTTCCCCATATTACCGCGTAAGAAAATAAATTCTAGTAAACGGTAAATTCTGCTTTTGTGTCATCCTTACTCGCACCTACAGTCCATACCTCTTGCACTTCAGAGAGTTGAGTTGTAGCAGGGAGTTGCGTTCCCTCTTCTCAGAGGCGTGTGTAACAAGGGCAGACAACTGGGTCTGTCCACGAATTGTGATTTGTTTTTGGGCCAGACGGCCCTCCCGCGCTGGAGAAGACTGTCTACTGTCTGTGACCTGTCCAGCACTCTCACAACCAACCACATCCCTCGCAGCCACATCTCATGTTCTAACAGACTCTGGAGTCGTCAGAACCAGCCACATCTCATTATCTAACACAGACTCTGGAGTCGTCAGAACCAGCGACTTCTCATGTTCTAACACAGACTCTGGAGTCGTCAGAACCAGCCACATATCATTATCTAACACAGACTCTGGAGTCGTCAGAACCAGCCACATCTCATTATCTAACACAGACTCTGGAGTCGTCAGAACCAGTCACATCTCATGTTCTAACACAGACTCTGGTGTCATCAGAACCAGCCACATCTCATTATCTAACACAGACTCTGGAGTCGTCAGAACCAGCGACTTCTCATGTTCTAACACAGACTCTGGTGTCATCAGAACCAGCCACATCTCATGTTCTAACACAGACTCTGGAGTCCTCAGAACCAGTCACATCTCATGTTCTAACACAGACTCTGGTGTCATCAGAACCAGCCACATCTCATTATCTAACACAGACTCTGGAGTCGTCAGAACCAGCCACATCTCATTATCTAACACAGACTCTGCTGTCATCAGAACTTCCAAGCACTCTACTCTACGTCTGTTTTTTCTGTGTTCCCTTTCCTTTTTCCTATTTCTAGAAATGGGAAATCCAGAAATTTTGCAAACAGGAAGGGAGGGAGCACAGGAAGAATCACAACATGAATCATAACATGAATCATTTAGTTGAACACATTCCCGGTCGGGGCTGGCTCCAACTTGTGTCATCCTTCTGAATCGGTTTGATCTCAGGTTTTCCGTCCTCTCTCCCAAGTCTGACCTCGGCCTGGGGGTGTTGCAGGGAGATGTTTGTTTCTCTATGTGTCCAAACTCAGGTGAACCATTTGGGCCTGGCTGTAAAGTAAGTCTCCTTTACTTTTTCCTCACTCTCTTTCACCAAGTGTTGACTTTGGTTGGGAGAGCCAGTGCTGTAGCCATGACTGCTGCTGGTTCTGTCATCATGGTGTATCTCTGTCACAGACTGCAGCTGGTTCTGTCATCATGGAGTATCTCTGTCACAGACTGCTGCTGGTTCTGTCATCATGGAGTATCTCTGTCACAGACTGCTGCTGGTTCTGTCATCATGGAGTATCTCTGTCACAGACTGCTGCTGGTTCTGTCATCATGGTGTGTCTCTGTCACAGACTGCTGCTGGTTCTGTCATCATGGTGTGTCTCTGTCACAGACTGCTGCTGGTTCTGTCATCATGGTGTATCTCTGTCAGACTGCTGCTGGTTCTGTCATCATGGTGTATGTTACGAATCCCTTTGGCCCGACAGTCTAGGGGGGGATGGTAATGGGACCGTAACATAACTCACGCAAAGTGTAATAGTGACAAAGTAACGGTGAGAACGAAATAACCACAGACAACTAAATTCTACCGTCAAACTCAGGGTTTATTAGCAAACACACGGTAAAGGGGGGGGGGGGGATTGGGCAGGAAACGGGGATGAGCTGGACCCAAGGAAAGAAAAAAAAAAAGCATCCAAAAACACCCCTAAGCTAGACTAGCCTATTTCAACAACAGCTAACTAACTAACCAAAAATACAGTGGGTGGTCCGCCCAGTTCTAACTGGTGTATTTAACAAAGTTTACCTACGGGTAGTGTATGCCCATGGGCATCTTATCTTGGTTACCCCCATTTCCCACTATCAACCAAACACCATAACAAACACAATACTCACAGGTGGGGACAAAGTGACATGTAGATGCTAAACCACACAAGAGATCTACAGACATATGGCATTTACCGAGAGATGGCTACACAAAGAGATTGAGCTCCAGAGAAAACAACTGACAGGGTTTTTAAACCAAGGGAAAGGACCTGTGATTGGGTAGGAGAAAAGGAGCAGGTGTCTTCTGATTAGCGACTGATTGATGACTGATTGCGGAATGATGATGGTCACCTGTGAGTAGGGGAGAAGGAGAGAAAAGAAATACACACAGAATACCTGTATCCGTACCAACACAGAATACCTGTATCCGTAACAGAGTATCTCTGCTCCCTTAACGGGTGCTCATTCATCACCTTGATCTCTGCACTCCTTGGGACCAGAGGGTAAGGAGGGGGGACCCTTGAGATTGTATCAGACTCTGGATCATTTGGACCAGAAAAAAGCGTTTTTTATGTTTCTAAGTAAATGTTTACATAGTAATTATCAGGAGGAAGAAGAATGTGAATGTGAATCCCTGATTGAAGACATTTAGTTTGTTGAAAAGGTCATTTCTGGACATTAGACATTGACTCAAAACCCCAGCATCAGCAGGCTGGCATTTTCTGGCCCAGACCATCTGTTCGTTAATTGCGATGACATTCTGGGGAATAAGCCATAGGCCTGTTGTGAATAATGCCAAATGACTGCCATTCAGCAGTGCCAGCTTACTAACCCAAGGCTGGTTGGTGAACGGTACTTACATCATCTTGTCTCTCTCCCCACAGCCGGATGAAACACACGTCCAATATTAAGTAAATCCATGATCCTCTAGATCTAATTGGATCTGTATTGAGACGGTCTGTCTGCGTCTAAACTCTGTTAGAGTTGTGTTGCGTGAAGCAAATCAACATCTGCAAATCAACTCTTATTTGTCCCCCTTATGATTTAATAGCAACTTGTGGCTCTTTTGTACTCCCAGCTCAGAGTCCTTGTGGTTAGAGTGTTTTGGCCCTGAGATTGGAAGGTAGGGAATTTCCTGGCCGAGTCATAACGAGACCAAAGATTGGCACTCAGCATTAAGGCGGTCGATCAAATCGAATAACATTTTATTGGTTGTGTATTTAGCAGATGCTTTGTGGGTTTAGCGAAATGATTTTGTTCCTAGCTCCAACTGTGCAGTAATACATAACAATACAAAATAATACACGCAAATCCCAAATATTTTACTAAAGGAATTAAATATATAGATTGGGGGTAAGGCCCTGGGGGTAAGGCCCTGGGGGTAAGGCCCTGGGGGTAAGGCCCAGGGGGTAAGGCCCTGCGCTAGACTAGCGTCCTGTCCAGGTGGTGTACTTCTACATCAACCTGCCTCACGCTACAAAAACAGGAGATAGGAGCAGGAGCCTATGGGCTTTTCTGGCTCATACACGCCAAAGCTACTTACTCATTTACCCACTTACTTTGGTCCTGATGGCTGTAAGGCACTACAAGCAGCATGTATTATCTTTTGAGTCAGCATAACCAAGGTCAACATCTCCTCACTTCACCGTGGCCCTAGCTGTTCTTCAACAGTTGTGTGAGACACTGTTATTGTTTTCTCATCAGCCCCTGCTCCCCTGACAGATAGGAATGAGGAGCTATAGCCTGGGTCCCGGGACCTTGAGGAAGTCAGGGAGTGGAGAAGGTTGAATAGCAGACAGACAGACGGAGGCAATGCCTCGGTGACTCATAAGCTCATCTTATTCTTCATTAATCATTAAACGCACAATATGACCCCTGCATAATACAACACTATCCAGAGCTCTCATTCCCACAGCACAGCCACGGGATGACTTTAAACATCAATTCAAACCAAATAGATTTGTTTCACTCTCACAATTGAGGCAGCTAATCTTTCTCAGTGAGTTGTGATTCGGTCGTTGCTTATGTTGTTGTAAACCGCATGGTGCCTTAGGTTAAAAATGATTGATCAACACCTGATGTTCAATAATACATGGGCAATAGGAAAACAAAACTATGACTTTTTGAATTCTGAATGGCTCCTCATTTGACCTGTGTGGAGGTCTGTATACCGTAAATCCCTCCACACCACAGACTTGCTTCAGTCTATACAGTAGATTGAATACTGAATAGCTCCTCATTCGACCTGCGTGGAGGTCTGTATAACGTAAATCCCTCCACACCACAGACTTGCTTCAGTCTATACAGTAGATTGAATACTGAATAGCTCCTCATTTGACCTGTGTGGAGGTCTGTATAAATCCCTCCACAAGTACTAGTCCTGGTCCTGTTTCTCTTCCTGGTGCTGGTACTAGTCCTGGTCCTGGTACTAGTCCTGGTCCTGTTTCTCTTCCTGGTCCTGGTCCTGTTTCTCTTCCTGGTACTAGTCCTGGTCCTGTTTCTCTTCCTGGCACTAGTCCTGGTCCTGTTTCTCTTCCTCGTCCTGTTTCTCTTCCTGGTCCTGTTTCTCTTCCTGGTACTAGTCCTGGTCCTGGTACTAGTCCTGGTCCTGTTTCTCTTCCTGGTCCTGTTTCTCTTCCTGGCACTAGTCCTGGTCCTGTTTCTCTTCCTGGTCCTGTTTCTCTTCCTGGCACTAGTCCTGGTCCTGTTTCTCTTCCTGGTCCTGTTTCTCTTCCTGGTACTAGTCCTTCCTGGTACTAGTCCTTCCTGGTACTAGTCCTGGTCCTGTTTCTCTTCCTGGTCCTGTTTCTCTTCCTGGTACTAGTCCTGGTCCTGTTTCTCTTCCTGGTCCTGTTTCTCTTCCTGGTCCTGTTTCTCTTCCTGGTCCTGTTTCTCTTCCTGGTCCTGTTTCTCTTCCTGGTCCTGTTTCTCTTCCTGGTACTGGTCCTGTTTCTCTTCCTGGTACTGGTCCTGTTTCTCTTCCTGGTACTGGTCCTGTTTCTCTTCCTGGTACTAGTCCTGGTCCTGGTACTAGTCCTGGTCCTGTTTCTCTTCCTGGTCCTGTTTCTCTTCCTGGTACTGGTCCTGTTTCTCTTCCTGGTACTAGTCCTGGTCCTGGTACTAGTCCTGGTCCTGTTTCTCTTCCTGGTCCTGTTTCTCTTCCTGGTACTGGTCCTGTTTCTCTTCCTGGTCCTGGATCTGGGCCCATACACACTGGTGATAGGGCGGTGGAGAGGGTGTAAACCCTGGTATTATACTAAGATGTTACTATACAGATAGACTGTAGACTGCAGAAGACTGAGGATGTCACAGTCTTATCTGATTGAACTCAAATTTTAAAGGTATCAGGTCTCAATCCTGTGAGATTTTGGCTTTGTTTCTTGCTTCAAAATGGGCGCCTTTCAGTCCGATCTTATTCTATTGCCTACACTTAATCAGGCTATCTTTATTCAACTTCTCTTTGAGTCTGGTTTGGTGTCCATGCTGTTTGTGGGCCACATTCATAGGGGCAGGTTCTGTGTATTTGTCTGTTGAGAGTAATTGCTCACTCTCACTCACTCATTCTCTCTTTTTCTTTCTCTTTCTGTCTGTCTCTGTCTGTCTCTGTCTGTCTTTTTCTGTCTGTCTGTCTGTCTGTCTGTATGCTTGGGCTCTTAAGATTCTCAGGAGTGTCTCCTGTGTCTGCCTCAACAAAGAGCGGTCTGTGTCCGTTGCTCAGGGAGTCTATCCCTGGAGAGAAAGTAACATAAGACAGAGAGAAAGACAGAGGCTTTGTATTACAATTATCAAGAGAATATAATCATGTCATCCCGCCTATAAGCCTGCAGTCATGATTGCTCTCTGAATTAAGGCTCGTTTCCCCATAATTTACTACTGCATGGCTTAAGGAACACACAGACACACACACACACACTGTAGTATGCACACACACCAATCATTGTACTGAAAAGGCAACAAAAATCCAGAGGCTTAAACTGTGGTAAACACTGTATGAATACTTAATACTCAGAGATAATCACCTTCTAACCACATATAGATGAAAATAGCTGAATGAAACTGTCAAAAGAAAGGATTACAGCTCCTTCTCATAATGGTTATTTTCTCCGTACGTTGAGTGTATTCACATACTTGTTAATTTCACCCATGGCTAGTTAGATATAGAAAAGGTGTTTCTCTGAGTTCAGACTGTAGTCGGAGCCATTATTTGATTGAATAAGAATTTGGACACATTTACACACGCAATTATAGCAGTATACATTGAGTGTACAAAACATTAGGAACACCTTTCCATGACATAGTTTTCCATGACATAAACTGACCAGGTGAATCCAGGTGAAAGATATGATCCCTTATTAATGTCCCCCTCATTATGTTGCTTGATCAGTGGTTAGGCTGTTAACTGGCCAAAAGTAGGCTACATGAAAAGTGTAATATTGTTAATATAACCATGTGTTAGAGTGGGTATTCAGTGGATGTATGTAATTTATGCTGTGCAGGAAAGTGTTCAGCAGCAAAAGAGTGATCAAATTAAGATCCCACACCTGTAGTCAAGATTATGAAAAATGTTTCAAGCACTAAGTTCAAACAATTTTTGTTAGTGCTTTGTTGTATAATCACAATCATAAAACTGTACTTACAGTGCATTCAGAAAGTATTAAGACCCCTTGACTTTTTCCACATGTTGTTACTTTGCAGCCTTATTCTAAAATTGATCAAATTATTTTTTCTCATCAATCTACACACAATATCCCATGATGTCAAACCAAAAACAGGTTTTTAGACATTTTTGCAAATGTATTAAAAATAAGAAACTGAAATATCACATTTACATAAGTATTCATACCCTTCACACAATACTTTGTTTAAACTTCTGCGGGATCGGTATCCCTTCCACGGGACGGTTGAGCTAACATAGGCTAATGCAATTAGCATGATGATGTAAGTAACAAGAACATTTCCCAGAACATAAACATATCTGATATTGGCAGAAAGCTTAACTTCTTGTTCAGCACCTTTTGGCAGCGATTACAGCCTCAAGTCTTCTTGGGTATGACGCTACAAGTTTGGCACACCTGTATTTGGGGAGATGCTCCCATTCTTCTCTATAGATCCTCTCAAGCTCTGTCAAGTTGGATGGGGAGTGTTGCTACACAGCTATTTTCAGGTCTCTCCGGAGATGTTTGATCGGGTTCAAGTCCAGGCTCTGGCTGGGCCACTCAAGGACATTCAAAGACTTGTCCTGAAGCCACTCCTGCGTTGTCTTGGCTGTGTGCTTAGGGTTGTTGTCCTGTTGGAAGGTGAACCTTCACCCCAGTCTGAGGTCCTGAGCGCTCTGGAGCAGACTTTCATCAAGGATCTCTCTGTACTTTGCTCCGTTCATCATTCCCTCGATCCTGACTAGTCTCCCAGTCCCTGCCGCTGAAAAAAATCCCCACAGCATGATGCTGCCACCACCATGCTTCACCATAGGGATGGTGCCAGGTTTCCTCCAGATGTGACGCTTGTCATTCAGGCCAAAGAGTTCAATCTTGGTTTCATCATACCAGATAATCTTGTTTCTCATGGTCTGAGAGTCCTTTAGGTGCCTTTCGGTAAACTCCAAGTGGGCTGTCATGTGCCTTTTACCGAGTGGCTTCCGCCTGGCCGAATGCACTGTATATCCAATAGCATTTGCATGTCAAGTAACACTTAATTTAGTATGTACTCCTTTGAATGTGAAACCGTTTAAAGATTAGGTCCATACTTTAATTTCAAGACCACTGCTTTTTTTCAATGAAAATGTTACACACATTGCCTGAAAATATTGAATAATGTGTAGATCTGATCGTGATGTCTATTAGTGAAATAATCGGATGTTTCTGTTAGGACAACTAGAAGGTACTCACGCTTATTTAAATTTGTGTATATTTTTTTCCTTTTTCTCCCCAATTTTGTGATTACGATCTTGTTTCGTCGCTGCAACTACCCAACGGGCTCGGGAGAGGTGAAGGTTGACTCATTCGTGACCTGCAAAGCTTCTTAACACCTGCTCGCTTTACCCAGAAGCCAGCTGCACCAACGTGCCCTCCCCGGCCAAACCCTCCCCAGGCTGTAGTGACGCCGCAACACTGCGATGCAGTGTCTTAGACCGCTGCGCCACTCGGGATGCCCTACGCCTATCTAGCACTGACTGCTCATAGTGAGGAAAAGTTTTAATGTAACTGTTATTTGTTGCTGTTTCACCCTCTGGCCTTAAGATACACTGCACTGGATAAGAGCTGGCTCATTGTGAACTGTGTGAAGTCCATTTATTCCTAACAAAGGCTGTAATTAACTTGCCAGAATTGTACATAATTATGACGTAACATTGAAGGTTGTACAATGTAACAGCAATATTTAGACTTAGGCATGCCATCCGTTAGATAAAATATGGAACTGAAAGAATAAACGTTTTGTTTTCGAAATGATAGGTTCCAGATTCGACCATTTTAATGACCAAAGGCTCGTATTTCTGTGTGTTATGTTATAATTAAGTCTATGATTTGATAGAGCAGTCTGACTGAGCGATGGTAGGCAGTAGAAGGATCATAAGCATTCATTCAAACATCACTTTCGTGCGTTTGCCAGCAGCTATTGCGCTGTTTAAGCCTATCAACTCCCGAGATTAGGCTGGTGTAACCGATGTGAAATGGTTAGCGGGGTGCGCACCAATAGCGTTTCAAACATCACTCGCTCTGAGACTTGGAGTAGTTGTTCCCATTGCTCTGCATGGGTAACGCTGCTTCGAGGATGGCTGTTGTCGATGTGTTCCTGGTTCGAGCCCAGGTAGGAGCGAGAAGAGGGATGGAAGCTATACTGTTACACTGGCAATACTAAAGTGCCTATAAGAACATCCAATAGTCAAAGGTATATGAAATACAAATGGTATAGAGAGCAATAGTCCTATAATTCCTATAATAACTACAACCTAAAACTTCTTACCTGGGAATATTGAAGTTAAAAGGAACCACCAGCTTTCATATGTTCTCATGTTCTGAGCAAGGAACTTAAACGTTAACTTTTTTATATGGCACACATTGCACTTTTACTTTCTTCTCCAACACTTTGTTTTTGCATTATTTAAACCAAATTGAACATGTTTCATTATTTATTTGAGGCTAAATTGATTTTATTGATGTATTATGTTAAGTTAAAATAAGTGTTCATTCAGTATTGTTGTAATTGTCATTATTACAAATAAATGTAAAAAATCGGCCGATTAATCGGTATCGGCTGTTTTTGGTCCTCTAATAATCGGTATCGGGGGTTGAAAAATCATAATCGGTCGACCTCTAGAAGAGACCTCTGGTGGCATGTCTTGTGGGGTATGCTTGGGTGTCTGAGATGTGTTCTAGTAGTTTAAACAGACACCTCAGTGCATTCAGCATGTTAATACCTCTCATAAATACAAGTAATGATGAAGTCAATCTCTCTTCCACTTTGAGCCAGGAGAAATTCACATGCATATTAGTAATGTTAGCTCTCTGTGTACATTTAAGGGCCAGCCATGCTGCCCTGTTCTGGGCCAGTTGTAATTTCCCTTTGTGGCACCTGACCACACGACTGAACAGCAGTCCAGGTGTGACAAAACTAGGGCCTGTAGGATCTGCCTCGTTGATATTGTTGTTAAGAAGGCGGAGCGACGCTTTACTATGGGCAGACCGCTCCCATCTTGGCTACCATTGCAGCAATATATTTTGACCATAACAGTTTACAATCCAGGGTTGCTCCAAGCATTTTAGTTTCCTCAACTTGTTCAATTTCCACTTTATTCCTTACAAGATTTAGTTGAGGTTTAGAGTTCACTGAATGCTTTGTCCTAAATACAATGCTTTTAGTTTTTGAAATATTTAGGACTATTACTTCTTACCACCCATTATGAAACTGACTGCAGCTCTTTGTTTTTAGCGTTTCAGTGATTTCACTCGCTGTGGTAGCTGACGTGTATAGTGTTGAGACATCAGCATACATAGACACACAGGCTTTACTCAGAGCCAGTGGCAGCTCATTAATGAAGATTGAAAAAAGTAAGGGCCTAGACAGCTGCCCTGGGGAACGCCTGATTATATCTGGATTATGTTGGAGAGGCTACCATTAAAGAACACCCTCTGTGTTCTGTTAGACAGATAACGCTCAATCCACAAAATAGCAGGGGATGTAAAGCCATGACAAATGCAAGTGAACAAAAAAGAGTATGGCATTATCATACATCCATATACTGTATGTAAGCAGAAGTTGCCTCAGTGTTGAAAATGTAATTATTAATGTATGGTACATTCATTTGACATTGTGGCTGGGATATGTGTTAGCACACACCTGTCTCTGTTGATTTATGCTACCAATTATACTTGCATACATTTACAATTCTTTACCCTCCCCCGGAGGATTCAAAATTCATTCCTTCCTTTTCAGCTGTGTGCACTTCTGAAAACTCTTCTTTACTTCTGGAAAAGGCCCCACAGGATGGGGACTAGAAAATGTTACCTTCTGGTGTCTCTCTGCCTCTGATTGAAAAAAAAAAGTTTTCTTGTGTCTCTCTGCCTCTGAGTGAAGAAACTCCAGCAGAAGCCATGTTTAAGGACATTTCATAATGCTTCTAGATTTATATATGGGAATGACACCTACAGGCTTCACAACAGCAAACAAACACCGTGCTATTAATACAGACTGTAGCCATATCTAGAGATTCAATACAATGTGATGGGACAGAGGAACAAGCAATTATTTTAGACTTTTTGCATGAGCGTATACACACAATGACATCCAGTAAACAATTGCTCTGTGTATTGACTGGAAGCAGACTAATGAAATGCTGCAACGTTGGAATGTTACTGTCTGTCACTGCATATTTTCTATATTGTGAATCGTCACAGCTCACTGGCCAGGGCTTTGTTTAGTACTGGCCAGGGCTTTGTTTAGTAATGACAAACCTAACTCACTATGCACCTAATTGGAACAGCTTTAATATGTGTGCTTAGGGGGTGTAGGAGGGATGAAGAGACAGTGAGGGACGTGTAGAGATGTTTAGGGGGTGTAGTGGGAGGAAGAGACAGAGAGGGACGTGTAGAGATGTTTAAGGGGTGTAGTGGGAGGAAGAGACAGAGGGACGTGTAGAGATGTTTAAGGGGTGTAGTGGGAGGAAGAGACAGAGAGGGACGTGTAGAGATGTTTAGGGGGTGTAGTGGGAGGAAGAGACAGAGGGACGTGTAGAGATTTTTAAGGGGTGTAGTGGGAGGAAGAGACAGAGGCATAGCCATTGGGAAGTAGGGATGCTGCAGCACCACCTGCTAAACATAAAAATAGTATTTGTTTTAGAGCACTATGCCTTTATTACTCCTGTATGACAGAAATTCTCAACAGCTTCCTGTTTACTCCACCACAGCTTCCTGTTTACTCCACCACAGCTTCCTGTTTACTCCACCACAGCTTCCTGTTTACTCCACCACAGCTTCCTGTTTACTCCACCACAGCATTCTGTTTACTCCAACACAGCATTCTGTTTACTCCACCACCGCTTCCTGTTTACTCCACCACAGCTTCCTGTTTACTCCACCACAGCTTCCTGTTTACTCCACCACAGCTTCCTGTTTACTCCACCACAGCTTCCTGTTTACTCCACCACAGCATTCTGTTTACTCCAACACAGCATTCTGTTTACTCCACCACCGCTTCCTGTTTACTCCACCACAGCTTCCTGTTTACTCCACCACAGCTTCCTGTTTACCCCACCACATTTTTACATTTTTAGTCATTTAGCAGACGCTCTTATCCAGAGCGACTTACAGTAGAGTGCATACATTTTATTAAATTTTTACATACTGAGACAAGGATATCCCTACCGGCCAAACCCTCCCTAACCCGGACGACGCTATGCCAATTGTGCGTCGCCCCACGGACCTCCCGGTTGCGGCCGGCTGCGACAGAGCCTGGGCGCGAACCCAGCCCAGCCTGGGCGCGAACCCAGAGACTCTGGTGGCGCAGCTAGCACTGTGATGCAGTGCCCTAGACCACTGCGCCACCCGGGAGGTACACATCTTCCTGTTTACCCCACCACCGCTTCCTGTTAACTCCACCACCGCTTCCTGTTTACTCCACCACAGCTTCCTGTTTTCTCCACCACAGTCTTCTGTTTCCTCCACCACAGCTTTCTGTTTCCTCCACCACATCTTTCTGTTTACCCCACCACAGCTTCCTGTTTACCCCACCACAGCTTCCTGTATACTCCACCACAGCTTCCTGTATACTCCACCACAGCTTCCTGTATACTCCACCACAGCTTCCTGTTTACTCCACCATAGCTTCCTGTATACTCCACCACCGCTTTCTGTTTACTCCACCACCGCTTTCTGTTTACTCCACCACCGCTTCCTTTTTACTCCACCACCGCTTCCTTTTTACTCCACCACCACTTCCTTTTTACTCCACCACATCTTCCTGTTTACTCCACCACATCTTCCTGTTTACTCCACCACAGCTTCCTGTATACTCCACCACAGCTTCCTGTTTAGTCCACCACAGCTTTTATTGTTGCAGTTTTTTAATGGATAGATAGCCATGGCATATAGCCATAGCCAATAGATTTTCATGTCTCTCCCACTGTTTTGATGGAAGGAGCCGGTGTGAAGCAGCCTGTGTGAATTGTAGGGTTGGATCGGTTATTTTTGATGGGCAGCGCATATACTGTACGCTCCGTCCAGATAAATTGCTTCTCTGCGTGAACTTCATTTCTTATTTTTGAAAGATCCATTTTGTAGCTCTGCAAAGGGCATTGCATCGTGGAATCGATTTTGTTCAACAAGTTGAGTGAGCTGCATTTGCTTGTTCTTGATAAGCATTTTTTTTTATTGATTTAGGTTTACTACACTTCATTGTTCTCTGAAAATATCTTCCACTTTCTGTCATCTTGCAGTATGTGCTCACAAAGTCTTAACCTTTTAATTCAGGCACTTTATGCACAGTCTTTCAATACTGTGTGCTGCTCATTGATTGACGTGAGCTTTCTCAGCAGGATGAGCCATGAACAAAAGTGATGCGTTGTTTTGTTGTTGTTCAAATAATTAAAAAAATAAACATTGCTTTTTGAAAAAATCAAGTTGCCAAACATCGTCTGACCTTGTGGCCTGTTCTCACTCAACCTGTGAATTAATAATTATATATTATTGGTCTCATAAGGAGTACTGACCACAGTTTTGTCATTGGGGTTTATCATAAACACACAATTAAATTATAGACTAAAACCACTAACGATATTGCAGTCCTCTAACCTTATAGTCAATGATCCTTCAACAGAGGATTACATCAACTATTGATATTTTTTTGTAAATGCAGGTTTACATCCAATATTGTTGTGCATAAAATGTCCTTCTGTCGGTGTTGAAATGAATTAACATTGTGTGCTTTACAGGTGGAGGTTTACATCATACAGTACACTGTAAGTACTGATGAACAGCAGTCAAGGAGATTTAGATAATTAGGGCGCCATATGAACAGCTAATTCACCCCGCTGAGCAGAAGGTAATTCAGTGAGGGGAGCACGTGTACCATTCAGCCTGAGTAAACCCACATCAACTGTCTTTTTTCAATTGTATTTTTATTTCCAGTAGGCATGTGAAAGATGGCAATTCACACATTTCCTCAACATGTGTAATATTCCTCTGTTGTGCATATAGACTTTCTTTTAACATCCTTACTTACGTGGTTTCCATCCAGTGGTGTAAAGTACTCAAGTAAAAATACTTAAAATTATGTCTGAGTGTTGGAGTGTGACCCTGGCTATCTGTAAATGATGTCTGAGTGTTGGAGTGTGCCCCTGGCTATCTGTAAATGATGTCTGAGTGTTGGAGTGTTCCCCTGGCTATCTGTAAATGATGTCTGAGTGTTGGAGTGGGCCCCTGGCTATCCGTAAATAAATGAAAATTGTGCCATCTGGTTTGCTTAACATAGAGAATCTTAAATATCAAAAGTAAAAGTATAAATAATTTAAGTATATACTATAAAAACCTGTCACGTTCTTGACCGGTTTTCTGTTATTTTGTATGTGTTTGACGGTCAGGGCGTGAGTTTGGGTGGGTAGTCTATGTTATGTGTTTCTATGTTTGTTAAAGGGTGACCTGATATGGCTCTCAATTAGAGGCAGGTGGTTTTCATTTCCTCTGATTGAGAGCCATATTAAGGTAGGTGTTTTCACTTTGATTGTTGTGGGTGGTTGTCTCCTGTGTCTGTGTTTGTCGCCCCACACGGGACTGTCTCGGTTTGTTTGTCATTCGTTTGTTTTGTTGTAGTCATTTTCCTGTTTGTGAGTTCTTCGTTGTATGTAAGTTCGCATGTCCAGGTCTGTCTACGTCGTTTGTTATTTTGTTAGTTATCCAAGTATAGTTCGTTTTTGTCTTGTTCAATAAATATAATGTCATTTCACAACGCTGCGTTTTGGTCGAATCCCTGCTCCTCCTCTTCGGATGAAGAGGAGGAGGAAATCCGTTACAAAACCAATACTTTTAGACATTTACTCAAGTAGTATTTTACTGGGTGACTTTCACTTTTACTTGACCCTTGTGTTGTCTTAAGGGTAAAAAATGACCTGCCACTATGTTTAACAGCAGAGAAAACCCCCCAAATTATATTTTTTCAACTTGAAATTTGATGACTTTTCCTAGAATGACCCCAACATTAGAAAAAGTGGAACATCACCTTTGTTCATATTTCCATGAAAGCTGTACACCACCAGGGTACAAAGATTGTCTTAGGGTCATTTTTGACCCGGCAGTTATAAAATATTTTACACACCACAAGCACACGCATGCACGCACACACACACACACACACACACACACACACACACACAAACCATGAGAAATTGAGATTGTGTGCTACTAATTGATCTACAATCATTCAAGGTTGGGTAGGTGAGGAGCAGCAGCATCATAGGGATGAGAAGCTGGTTGGATATCCCACCTGTGGGTTCGGCTATACAGACGTTGTGACTGTGACCATCAGACTGCAGCATAGGCCTGCATATAGTGTATGTGAGTAGATACTTAACTTTGAGCCTAGTTCACTCTATTTATAAATCTGTTGTACGTCATCAAGTAGCATGCACCTGTATTTTGGGGGTGTTTGTGCCATAGTTATTGATAGCCTATCCTTTCAAAGTATTTCATTTTTACAACCTCAGCTCAGCATAGCATATTTCAGACCAGTTTTTCATGGATGACTTTGGGAATGAAAATAAATTAAACATGGAAGGCTCCGGGCTACTCATTCTCTAGTTAAACTATACAGTCCCAGGTACCAAGTCAAACTCCTTTCCTCATCCTCTTGCAGTTCTAGCTACCTTCCTGATATTGATATCATCTGTGTAACGATCGTCTAATGGAGAAGACCAACGTGGTAAGTGTTCATATTATCATTTCATTCAAAACCGAACACTAAACAAAATAACAACGAGAGTGAACGCAAATTAAACAGTTCTGTTAGGTGAAGACACACAAAACAACTACCCACAAACACAGGTGGGAAAAAGGGCTACCTAAGTATGCTTCTCAATCAGAGACAACGATAGACAGCTGCCTCTGATTGAGAACAACACCCGGCCAAACACATAGAACTAGACAACATGGAACACAACATAGAATGCCCACCCCAACTCACGCCCCGACCAACCAAAATAGAGACATAAAAAGGATCTCTAAGGTCAGGGTGTGACAATCTGTACTCCTTGTAGAGTTTGTTAACAATGCTTGTGGACATTCCTTTCAGATATGTACAGGTATTGGTATTTTAAATGTGTTCAATCTATCTATTATTTAATGGCCGTTGAGGACAATGATTGGTGCCTGTCTATCCAGTACGTTGGCTCATCAAAGACTCCTTCCAGCTGTAGTAGCAGTAGGCTCCAGTACGCATCCCCAACGGTCCAGTTAAATCTTTGCTTTTCTGCTTTTTTATTTCGAAGAGTACAGGGGCATTCTTATCACTGAAATGTTAAGTATGTCTCTCCTACTCTCTCCCCGGGGTATTTTAATCAGTGGTAGCGTGGCTTCCTTCTTATTCTAACACGTACCAGAGTGATGTCTGGCTGGCTGGCTGGTGAGGCAGGGTTTTGTTGCTAACCTTTCTCTCTGTCTGGACACATTCCCATCCAGAGATTTGTTTCCGCTGCCCCTGTCACTCGCCAATATTTGTCCTCTGTGATTCATAGCCTGTGTGTTGTGTGTGTGTGTGACAGTGGAGGCTGCTGAGGGGAGGACGGCTCATAATAATGGCTGGAACCGAGTAGATGGAATGTACCAACCAAATGGAAACCTTGTGTTTGATGTATTTGATAACTTTCCACTGATTCTGCTCCAGCCATTACCACAAGCCCGTCCTCCCCAATTATGGATGCCACCAACCTCCCGTGGTGTGTGTGTGTGTGGTTGTGGTTATATGTGTGTGTTCGGTGGTGCCGGTGAGCAGTAGGTTTCACACATCCCCATGGCTACACACTAAGTGCAGTAGGTTTCACACATCCCCATGGCTACACACTAAGTGCAGTAAGTTTCGTTTCACACATCCCCATGGCTACACACTAAGTGCAGTAGGTTTCGTTTCACACATCCCCATGGCTACACACTAAGTGCAGTATGTGGGGTAGATGTAGGTTGACTGATGCTCAGTCTCTGTCAGTCCCCATATTGTAGCTTCCATTAATCTCATAGTTACTGCCAGCCGTCAGTCTCTGTCAGTCCCCATATTGTAGCTTCCATTAATCTCATAGTTACTGCCAGCCGTCAGTCTCTGTCAGTATTGTAGCTTCCATTAATCCCATAGTTACTGCCAGCCGTCAGTCTCTGTCAGTCCCCATATTGTAGCTTCCATTAATCCCATAGTTACTGCCAGCCGTCAGTCTCTGTCAGTATTGTAGCTTCCATTAATCTCATAGTTACTGCCAGCCGTCAGTCTCTGTCAGTCCCCATATTGTAGCTTCCATTCATCTCATAGTTACTGCCAGCCGTCAGTCTCTGTCAGTCCCCATATTGTAGCTTTCATTAATCTCATAGTTACTGCCAGCCGTCAGTCTCTGTCAGTCCCCATATTGTAGCTTCCATTCATCTCATAGTTACTGCCAGCCGTCAGTCTCTGTCAGTCCCCATATTGTAGCTTCCATTAATCTCATAGTTACTGCCAGCCGTCAGTCTGTCAGTATTGTAGCTTCCATTAATCTCATAGTTATTGCCAGCCGTCAGTCTCTGTTAGTATTGTAGCTTCCATTAATCCCATAGTTATTGCCAGCCGTCAGTCTCTGTTAGTATTGTAGCTTCCATTAATCTCATAGTTACTGCCAGCCGTCAGTCTCTGTCAGTCCCCATATTGTAGCTTCCATTAATCCCATAGTTACTGCCAGCCGTCAGTCTCTGTCAGTATTGTAGCTTCCATTAATCTCATAGTTACTGCCAGCCGCCAGTCTCTGTCAGTATTGTAGCTTCCATTAATCTTATAGTTACTGCCAGTCGTCAGTCTCTGACAGTATTGTAGGTTCCATTAATCCCATAGTTATTGCCAGCCGTCAGTCTCTGTCAGTATTGTGGCTTCCATTAATCTCATAGTTACTGCCAGCCTTTTCTGTTTCTTTTCACATTATATTCATTTGAGTGTGTGTATGTGTGTGTGTGTGTGTGCCTACTTAACTTTTTGAATAAGAGGTTTTAAGACTAAATACATTTCTATTTCAGGGTACAACATTGATGGATGTGTGAGTCTTTGCCAAAAACCTACTCAATATTAATAATGGGATATTTAGGCATTTTGGCAATGAAGCCCTTTATCTACTGACCCAGAGTCAGATGAAGCCCTTTATCTACTGACCCAGAGTCAGATGAAGCCCTTTATCTACTGACCCAGAGTCAGATGAAGCCCTTTATCTACTGACCCAGAGTCAGATGAAGCCCTTTATCTACTGACCCAGAGTCAGATGAAGCCCTTTATCTACTGACCCAGAGTCAGATGAAGCCCTTTATCTACTGACCCAGAGTCAGATGAAGCCCTTTATCTACTGACCCAGAGTCAGATGAAGCCCTTTATCTACTGACCCAGAGTCAGATGAAGCCCTTTATCTACTGACCCAGAGTCAGATGAAGTCCTTTATCTACTGACCCAGAGTCAGATGAAGTCCTTTATCTACTGACCCAGAGTCAGATGAACTGGCGAAGGAAGGGGGGTGGGGTAAGGAGTGGAAGACATGACTGCAGTCTCCCATGGGTCAGTAAATACAGACTGGAACCACCTCCCTCAAGGATTCCAGCATGCCAATGACCGAGCTCTCTCTGTGTATCTTACCAGTTTCTCCTATCTATCGATCGATCGATCGATCGATCATGCTTTATTGGCATGGGAAACATGTGTTAACATTGCCAAAGCAAGTGAGGTAGATAATATACAAAAGTGAAATAAACAATAAAAATTAACAGTAAACATTACACATACAGAAGTTTCAAAACAATAAAGACATTACAAATGTCTTATTATATATATACAGTGTTGTGTACTTTAACCATTTGTACATTGTTACAAGGGAAAATAAATAAGCATAAATATGGGTTGTATTTACAATGGTGTTTGTTCTTCACTGTTTTCTTGTGGCAACAGGTCACAAATCTTGCTGCTGTGATGGCACACTTTGGAATTTCACCCAGTAGATATGGGAGTTTTCTCTCTCTCTCTCTCTCTCTTTCTTTAAATCTTTCTCTCTTTCTTTAATTCTTTCTCTCTCTCTCCCAGCCGCATGGATTTTGTGGCACAGCTTACTAGGGTGTGGAGAGGCCTTGTGAAAATCTGGCCCCACTTACACACCGATAACATCTTTATTTCACTGTCATCTCACTGGAAGCCTGGGCCTCCTAATGAACACATTTAAGGTTCATGGAGCTGCCATTTTAAAGCAGCTTTCTGGAGCCTTCAGAGGTTCCAGTTGGTGTACGGTACTTTTTATTTTAGTCGTAACTAATGTCTGGGGCCGTCCGGCCCTGCAATCATGAAGCCTGACATGAGTCTTTGCATCCCTGTGATACGTGTGGTTATAGTCAGCCTGTGAAAGGCCTGTCTTCACATTTAAGCTGCCTGACACGTGGTTTTATCAATTTGTTCTACAACACCATGGCCACTCAGACACGCTCTGACAGAACAGAACAAGGGTAGAAAGGGTAAGGAACATAGAGTCCTTTACACACACTCTCCCTCTCTGGCACTCAAGGGCGCCAGGCGGCCCATCATTACGCACACCTGTCACCATCGTTACGCGCATCAGCCCTTCATTGGACTCACCTGGGCTCCATCACTTGTTGATTGCCTCCCCTATATCTGTCTATTCCTCAGTTTCATCGCCGTGTCAGCATTAATGTTGTTTTGTTCCCCCTGTCCAGACACTGTCCTTGTGTTGTTTCATGTCGGTTATTTATTAAATATTCACTCCCTGTACTTGCTTCTCGTCTCCCAGCATCTGCTCTCTCTCTCTCTCTCTCTCTCTCTCATATTCTCTAATAATTTAGGAAGGTTACCTTCACTTTCTTGGGCACAGGGATTGTGGTGGTCTGTTTGAGACTTAGGTATTACAGACTCGGTCAGGGAGAGGTTGAAAATGTCAGTGAATACACTTGCCAGTTGGTCCGCTCATGCTTTGAGTACATGTCCTGGTAATCCGTCTGGCCCTGCGGCTTTGTGAATGTTGACCTTTTTAAAGGTCTTGCTCACATCGGCTACAGAGAGCGTAATCACACAGTCGTCCGAAACAGCTGCTGCTCTCATGCATGCTTCAGTGTTGCTTGCCTCGAAGCGATCATAAAAGGCATTTAGCTCTTCTGGTAGGCATGCGTCACTGGGCAGCTCGCCACTGGGTTTCCCTTTGTTGTCCGTAATAGTTTGCAAGCCCTGCCACATTTGACGAGCGTCAGAGCCGGTGTAGTAGGATCAATTTGTTCTACAACACTATGGTCACTTAGACACACTCTGACAGAACAGAACCAGGGTAGAAAGGGTAAGGAAGATACAGTCCTTTACTTTCTCTCTGTCTCTCTCTCTCTCGCTCATTCTCATTCTATCTACTCCCTCTCTCTTTCGCTCTCTCTCTCTGACATTTGCGGGTAATGATTTTATCAGCTTGTTAATTGCAGATGACCCTCATCCCAGATGAACATCTATAAAGCGGCCCATAGAGACATTGTCTCCTCTCCAATGCTGTGTGTGTGAGTGTGTGTGAGTGAAGCGGCCCATAGAGACCTGGGCTGCTCTATAATGATGCTTTAATAATGCCCATTACCCAGCCAGAGGTTGGAATCTGCAGCAGGCCAGTCGTTCTTTACCACAGATCGCACAAACTGCTTGTAAAGCATTCATCGCAGGAGGACGACTGATCCAATTGGGAATGATGCTGAAAAAATTGAGACATTTTGAGTGCAGTTCTTATGTTGCACTTTGCTGTCTGTGGTTAGTTGAAGTGACTTGTCAGCAGGTTGCTCTGGCTGTCAGTTAGAAGTCAGCGGACTGAGTCAGAAGTTCATCCTGCTTTTCTAGTTGTAAAGAGAGGAAATGGTAAATCGATGCACGCCACACATTCATCCACACAACATGATGATACGGATACATAACATACCGTAATGATCCACTATGTGTATGTAGGGCGGCTAGGGGCTAGGCATGTGGCAGTTGCTGCTGTGGTTAAGGTACACGTACATGCTGGGCACTTGCACTGCAGATGAAATCCATTTAAGTGCAGATATTTTAGCTTCTGTACGCTACTTGTTGGGCGAATGGATTTTGCTGACGCACATACCAGAGTGTTTATGGGGGTCTAATTTTACTTTTCTATTGAACATACTTCTTTCTGTATGAAATATTAGAGTTTAAATACATTTTAGGGTTTCTGAGGATTAAATAGAAATGTAGTTTGACTTGTTTTAACAAAGTTTAGCGGTAGCTTTTTGGATTCCTTTGTCTGCATGTTGAACGGGTGGATTACTGAAAGCCAACTAAACTGACTTTTTGGGATATAAAGAAGGATTTTTTATATCCCATTTCCTCTCTTTATAACTATAGAAAGGCAGGCGATGTGGTTAATGGAGCCCTTCCTGTATTAGGCAGGCGATGTGGTTAATGGAGCCCTTCCTGTATTAGGCAGGCGATGTGGTTAATGGAGCCCTTCCTGTATTAGGCAGGCGATGTGGTTAATGGAGCCCTTCCTGTATTAGGCAGGCGATGTGCTTAATGGAGCCCTTCCTGTATTAGGCAGGCGATGTGGTTAACGAAGCCCTTCCTGTATTAGGCAGGCGATGTGGTTAATGGAGCCCTTCCTGTATTAGGCAGGCGATGTGGTTAATGGAGCCCTTCCTGTATTAGGCAGGCGATGTGGTTAATGGAGCCCTTCCTGTATTAGGCAGGCGATGTGGTTAATGGAGCCCTTCCTGTATTAGGCAGGCGATGTGGTTAATGGAGCCCTTCCTGTATTAGGCAGGCGATGTGGTTAACGAAGCCCTTCCTGTATTAGGCAGGCGACGTGGTTAACGGAGATCTTCCTGTATTAGGCAGGCGATGTGGTTAACGAAGCCCTTCCTGTATTAGGCAGGCGATGTGGTTAACGGAGCTCTTCCTGTATTAGGCAGGCGATGTGGTTAATGGAGCCCTTCCTGTTTTAGGCAGGCGACGTGGTTAATGGAGCTCTTCCTGTATTAGGCAGGCGATGTGGTTAACGAAGCCCTTCCTGTATTAGGCAGGCGATGTGGTTAATGGAGCTCTTCCTGTATTAGGCAGGCGATGTGGTTAATGGAGCTCTTCCTGTATTAGGCAGGCGATGTGGTTAATGGAGCCCTTCCTGTACTCTGCAGGTGACAATTTGAGCTTCTACTTCTAAAAATCCACCTTTCCAGAAACAAGTCTCTCACCGTTGCCGCTTGCTATAGACCTCCCTCTGCCCCCAGCTGTGCCCTGGACACCATATGTGAATTGATTGCTCCCCATCTATCTTCAGAGCTCGTGCTGCTAGGTGACCTAAACTGGGACATGCTTAACACTCTGGCCATCCTACAATCTAAGCTTGATGCCCTCAATCTCACACAAAGGATCTATGAACCTACCAGGTACATCCCCAAATCCGTAAACACAGGCACCCTCATAGATATCATTCTAACCAACTTGCCCTCCAAATACACCTCTGCTGTCTTCAACCAGAATCTCAGCGATCACTGCCATATTGCCTGCATCCGTAATGGGTCTGCAGTCAAACAACCACCCCCCATCACTGTCAAACGCTCCATAAAACAGTTCAACGAGCAGGCCTTTCTAATCGACCTGGCCCGGGTATCCTGGAAGAATATTCACCTCATCCCATCAGTAGAGGATGCCTGGTTATTCTTTAAAAGTGCCTTCCTCGCCATCTTAAATAAGCATGCCCCATTCAAAAAATGTAGGACCAGGAACAGATATAGCCCTTGGTTCACTCAAGACATGACTGCCCTTGACCAGCACAAAAAACATCCTGTGGGGTACTGCATTAGCATCAAATAGCCCCCGTGATATGGAGCTTTTCAGGGAAGTTAGGAACCAATATACACAGGCAGTTAGGAAAGCTAAGGCTAGCTCTTTCAAACAGAAATTTGCATCCTGCAGCACAAACTCAAAAAAGTTCTGGGACACTGTAAAGTCCATGGGGAACAAGAGCACCTCCTCCCAGCTGCCCACTGCACTGAGGCTAGGAAACACTCTTACCACCGATAAATCCACTATAATTGAGAGTTTCAATAAGCATTTTTCTATGGCTGGCCATGCTTTCCACCTGGCTACCTCTACCCCGGTCAACAGCACTGCACTCCCCACAGCAACTTGCCCAAGCCTCCCCCAGTTCTCCTTCACCCAAATCCAGACAGCTGATGGTCTGAAAGAGCTGCAAAATCTGGACCCCTACAAATCAGCCAGGCTAGACAATCTGGACCCTCTCTTTCTAAAATAATCTGCCGAAATTGTTGCAACCCCTATTACTAGCCTGTTCAACCTCTCTTTCGTATCGTCTGAGATCCCCAAAGATTGGAAAGCTGCAACGGTCATCCCCCTCTTCAAAGGGGGAGACACTCTAGACCCAAACTGCTACAGACCTGTAACTATGCTACCCTGCCTTTCTAAGGTCTTTGAAAGTCAAGTTAACAAACAGATCCCCGACCATTTCGAATCCCACCGTACCTTCTCCGCTATGCAGTCTGGCTTCCGAGCTCGTCATGGGTGCACCTCAGCCACGCTCAAGGTCCTAAACGATATCATAACTGCAATCGACAAGAGACCATACTGTGCAGCCGTATTCATTGACCTGGCCAAGGCTTTCGACTCTGTCAATCACCACATTCTTATCGGCAGACGCAACAGCCTTGGTTTCTCAATTGACTGCCTCGCCTGGTTCACCAACTACTTCTCAGACAGAGTTCAGTGTGTCAAATCAGAGGGCCTGTTGTCCGGACCTCTATGGGGGTGCCACAGGGTTCAATTCTCGGGCCGACTCTCTTCTCTGTATACATCAATGATGTTGCTCTTGCTGCTGGTGATTTTCTGATCCACCTCTACAGAGACGACACCATTCTGAATACCTCTGGCCGTTCTTTGGACACTGTGCTAACTAACCTCCAGACGAGCTTCAATGCCATACAACTTTCCTTCTGTGGCCTCCAACTGCTCTTAAATACAAGTAAAACTAAATGCATGCTCTTCAACCGCTCGCTGCCCGCACCTACCCGCCCATCCAGCATCACTACTCTGGACGGTTCTGACCTGGAATATATGGACAACTACAAATAATTAGGTGTCTGGTTAGACTGTAATCTCTCCTTCCAGACTCACATTAAACATCTCCAATCCAAAATAAAATGTAGAATCGGCTTCCTATTTCGCAACAAAGCATCCTTCACTCATGCTGCCAAACATACCCTCATAAAACTGACTATCCTACCGATCCTCGACTTCGACGATGTCATTTAAAAAATAGCCTCCAACACTCTACTCAACAAATTGGATGCAGTCTATCACAGTGCCATCCATTTTGTCACCAAAGCCCCATATACTACCCACCACTGCAACCTGTACGCTCTCGTTGGCTGGCCCTCGCTTCATACTCATCGCCAAACCCACTGGCTCCAGGTCATCTACAAGTCTTTGCTAGGTAAAGCCCCACCTTATCTCAGCTCACTGGTCACCATAGCAGCACCCACCCGTAGCACACGCTCCAGCAGGTATATTTCACTGGTCACCCCCAAAGCAAATTCCTCATTTGGCCGTCTTTCCTTCCAGTTCTCTGCTGCCAATGTCTGGAACGAACTGCAAAAATCGCTGAAGCTGGAGACTCTTATTTCTCTCACTAACTTCAAGCACCAGCTGTCAGAGCAGCTCACAGATCACTGCACCTGTACATAGCCCTACTGTAAATAAACCATCCAACTACCTCATCCCCATACTGTATTTATTTATTTTGCTCCTTTGCACCCCAGTATCTCTACTTGCACATTCATCTTCTGTATATTCGATATGCAATGAGTTGAAAACTACAAACCTCAGATTTCCCACTTCCTGGTTGGATTTTTTCCTCAGGTTTTTGCCTGCCATATGAGTCTTGTTATACTCACAGACATCATTCAAACAGTTTTAGAAACTTCAGAGTGTTTCCTATCCAAATCTATAAATAATATGTATATATTAGCAACTGTGACTGAGTAGCAGGCAGTTTACTCTGGGAACGCTTTTCATCCAAACGTGAAAATGCTGCTCTATCCCAAATAGGTTAAATAAAGGTGAAGTAAAATAAAAATAATACAACTGTGGTTAATGGAGCACTTCCTATATTAGTCAGGTGATGCAGTTAATTGAATCCTTATTGATTCCATGTTCCAATTCCTAGTTATATGAGTGATTCAGACTCATCACTTGAATTCAGAGCAGTGTCTTGTGGAACGGATGATGGAGGGAGAGCGAGAGGGGTGAGAGGAGAAAGAAGGAACGACAAGGGTGAAATGATAGCCCCGACCATCTCGGTGGGTTGCCGTGGTCTTAGTGTGGGTGTGAGTGCGTTGTGTGTTCTCAAAGTCTGTTTGAGAATTTGTTTGTTTGTGCGTGCCAAGGCAGCCATGTTTGGTGTACACAAAGAGAAAACAGAGAGAGTGAGAGAGAGAAAGGGTAAGCATACAAACACAAACCTTGTCATTAATTAGGAACCAGCATGGAGACGACATGCTTTGGGTGGGAAGGGGCTTTAGGGGCGCAGGGAATCATGCCCTTGTCAGTGCCAGTCTATAGATGCAGCACAAACACAGGCATTAGATGTGCCAAGCCCTCTTTACACGGCTGTGGGAACGCATGTCCCTCCCTCAGCATCACAATACCCATCCAATATAGATGGAAGTCAGCTCTCCATCATTGAGAGGGAGGGATAGAGAGCAGAGACTCGCTAATTATACTGAAATGAACAGCTACAATGAGCAGCACAGACTGCTCTGTGTCTTGTCCCGTGTAGCTCAGTTGCCTTGTCTTGTCCCGTGTAGCTCAGTTGGTAGAGCATGGCGCTTGCAACGCCAGGGTTGTGGGTTCGATTCCCACGGGGGGCCAGTACAAAAAAGTATGAATGTATGTACTTGTAAGTCGCTCTGGATAAGAGCGTCTGCTAAATGACTTAAATGTAAATGTAAATGACTGAATGGCTCTTTTTACTTCTGCATTCAAAATAGAGAGAGAAAGAAGTGTTTCTCTGAGAGAGAGAAGAAAAGTAAGGGACAGGAACATGAGTGAGTTTCATCTTCTCTCCGTGTCGCTCCTCTCCTCTCCTCTCCTCTCCTCTTCTTTCCTCTCCTCTCACTCCTCTCCTCTCATCACCTTTCCTATAATCTCCTCTCCTCACCCTCCACTTCTATCCTCTCCTATCCTCATCCCCTTTCCTATAATCTCCTCTCCTCACCCTCCACTTCTATCCTCATCCCCTTTCCTATAATCTCCTCTCCTCACCCTCCACTTCTATCCTCTCCTATCCTCTCCTCCGCTTTCCTATAATCTCCTCTTCTCTCCCTCCACTTCTACCCTCTCCTCTCCTCCGCTTCCCTATAATCTCCTCTCCTCACCCTCCACTTCTATCCTCTCCTATCATCTCCTCCGCTTTCCTATAATCTCCTCTTCTCTCCCCCCACTTCTGTCCTCTCCTATCCTCATCCCCTTTCCTATAATCTCCTCTTCTCTCCCCCCACTTCTGTCCTCTCCTATCCTCATACCCTTTCCTATAATCTCCTCTTCTCTCCCCCCACTTCTGTCCTCTCCTATCCTCATCCCCTTTCCTATAATCTCCTCTTCTCTTCCTCCACTTCTATCCTCTCCTCCGCTTTCCTATAATCTCCTCTCCTCTCCCTCCACTTATATCTTTTCCTATCCTCTCATTCCCTTTCCTATGATCTCCTATCCTTTCCGCTCCCTCCACTTATATCATCTCCTATCATCTCCTCTCCTCTCCTATTGTTTCTTCTTCCTCTCCTCTCATATATTCTCCTTTCCCTCCACTACTCCCCTTTCCTCTCCCTCAATTTCTCTCCTTTCAACTCCTATCCACTCCTCTCCTCTCATATCTTCTCCTTTCCCTCCACTACTCCCCTTTCCTCTCCCTCCATATCTCTCATTTCAACTCCTATCCACTCATCTCCTCTCCTTTCATCTCCTCCTCTCCTATCCACTCCTCTCCTCTCATATCCTCTCCTTTCATCTCCTCTCCACTCATATCCACTCCTCTCCTCTCGTATCCTCTCCTTTCATTCCACTACTCCCCTTTCCTCCCCCTACATTTCTCTCCTTTCAACTCATATCCTCTCCTTTCCTATCCTATCCTTTTCCTCTCCTCTTCTCATCTTTCGTATAATCTCCCCTTCCTTCCCTCCCCTTTCCTCTCCCTCCATTTCTCTCCTTTCCTATCCTCTTCTCACCTTTCCAATAATCTCCCCTCCCCTCCTCTCTTCTCCTCTCCCTCCACTCCTCCACTTTCCTCTCCCTCCGTTTCTCTCCTTTCCTATCCTCTTCTCACCTTTCCAATAATCTCCCCTCCCCTCCTCTCTTCTCCTCTCCCTCCACTCCTCCACTTTCCTCTCCCTCCATTCCTCTCCTCTCCTCTTACCCTCTCCTGTCCTGTCCTATCCTATCATTTTCCTCATTTCTCTTCTCTTCTCCACAAGCCTGTTAGTCTCAACCTGACTTAGCCAATTGAACTTTTATTCAGGACTCATACATGTATCATCCTGTCATGGAACTGAAGCAGTGAAGTGGAAAAGCATGAACTAAATATAGTTGCATCCATCTCCCTGGTCCTATCCTGCTGATATCTCCCCGGTCCTATCCTGCTGATATCTCCACTCCTCCTGATATCTCCCTGGTCCTATCCTGCTGATATCTCCCTGGTCCTATCCTGCTGATATCTCCCCGGTCCTATCCTGCTGATATCTCCTCTCCTCCTGACATCTCCACGGTCCACTCCTCCTGACATCTCCCCGGTCCACTCCTCCTGACATCTCCGCAGTCAACCCCTCCTGATATCTCCACTCCTCCTGGTATCTCCCCGGTCCACTCCACCTGGTATCTCCCCGGTCCACTCCTCCTGGTATCTCCACTCCACCTGGTATCTCCCCGGTCCACTCCTCCTGATATCTCCACTCCACCTGGTATCTCCCCGGTCCACTCCTCCTGGTATCTCCCCGGTCCACTCCACCTGGTATCTCCCCGGTCCACTCCACCTGGTATCTCCCCGGTCCACTCCACCTGGTATCTTCCCGGTCCACTTCTTCTGGTATCTCCACTCCTCCTGATATCTCCCCGGTCCACTCCTCCTGGTATCTCCACTCCTCCTGGTATCTCCCCGGTCCACTCCTCCTGGTATCTCCCCGGTCCACTCCTCCTGATATCTCCCCGGTCCACTCCTCCTGATATCTCCCCGGTCCACTCCTCCTGATATCTCCACTCCTCCTGATATCTCCCCGGTCCACTCCTCCTGATATCTCCCCGGTCCACTCCTCCTGATATCTCCACTCCTCCTGATATCTCCACTCCTCCTGATATCTCCCCGGTCCACTCCTCCTGATATCTCCTTGGTCCATTCCTCCTGATATCTCCACTCCTCCTGATATCTCCCCGGTCCACTCCTCCTGATATCTCCCCGGTCCATTCCTCCTGATATCTCCCCGGTCCACTCCTCCTGATATCTCCACTCCTCCTGATATCTCCCCGGTCCACTCCTCCTGATATCTCCACTCCTCCTGATATCTCCACTCCTCCTGATATCTCCCCGGTCCACTCCTCCTGATATCTCCCCGGTCCACTCCTCCTGATATCTCCACGGTCCACTCCTCCTGGTATCTCCCCGGTCCACTCCTCACTGAAGCATTGTGTCCTATCTACCCACTGACTCCACATTCCTCATGGGTATCTGATGATCACACTAACTGTATGATGTAAGGTGGTTGTTACTGCTGCCCCCAGCCCCCTACCCTAAGCTCTTACCCAGCAGGATTGTTATATACATTTACTATAGGCTATATCTGTTTAAGTGTTGGAAGGTCATAGGTTAATGGAAAGTCAAATGTCGACAAATGTGGATTAACGTAGGTCATGTAGGCTAATGTGGATTAACGTAGGTCATGTAGGCTAATGTGGATTAACGTAGGTCATGTAGGCTAATGTGGATTAACGTAGGTCATGTAGACTAATGTGGATTAACGTAGGTCATGTAGGCTAATGTGGATTAACGTAGGTCATGTAGGCTAATGTGGATTAACGTAGGTCATGTAGGCTAATGTGTATTAACGTAGGTTATGTAGGCTAATGTGGATTAACGTAGGTCATGTAGCCTAATGTGGATTAACGTAGGTCATGTAGGCCAATGTGGATTAACGTAGGTCATGTAGGCCAATGTGGATTAACGTAGGTCATGTAGGCTAATGTGGATTAACGTAGGTCATGTAGGCTAATGTGGATTAACGTAGGTCATGTAGGTTAATGTGGATTAACGTAGGTCATGTAGGCTAATGTGGATTAACGTAGGTCATGTAGGCTAATGTGGATTAACGTAGGAAACCGGACCTGGTTGAGTGGTTCTTTATCAAATTGTATTTGTCACATGTGCTGACTACAACAGGTGTAGGTAGACCTGACAGTGAAATGCTGACTACAACAGGTGTAGTAGACCTGACAGTGAAATGCTGACTACAACAGGTGTAGTAGACCTGACAGTGAAATGCTGACTACAACAGGAGTAGTAGACCTCACAGTGAAATGCTGACTACAACAGGTGTAGTAGACCTGACAGTGAAATGCTGACTTACAACAGGTGTAGTAGACCTGACAGTGAAATGCTGACTTACAAGCCCTTAACCAACAATGCTTTAAGAAGTTAAGGAAAAAAAGTGTTAAGTAAAATATAAAAGTAAAAAATCATTAAACAGCCGCAGTAAAATAACAGTAGTGAGGCTATATACAGGGTATTAAGGTACAGAGTCAATGTGGAGGTTAATATACAGGGTATTACGGTACAGAGTCAATGTGGAGGTTATACACAGGGTATTACGGTACAGAGTCAATGTGGAGGTTATATACAGGGGGCACCGGTACAGAGTCAATGTGGAGGCTATATACAGGGGGCACCGGTACAGAGTCAATGTGGAGGCTATATACAGGGGGTACCGGTACAGAGTCAATGTGGAGGCTATATACAGGGGGCACCGGTACAGAGTCAATGTGGAGGCTATATACAGGGGGCACCGGTACAGAGTCAATGTGGAGGCTATATACAGGGGGTACCGGTACAGAGTCAATGTGGAGGCTATATACAGGGGGCACCGGTACAGAGTCAATGTGGAGGCTATATACAGGGGGCACCGGTACAGAGTCAATGTGGAGGCTATATACAGGGGGTACCGGTACAGAGTCAATGTGGAGGCTATATACAGGGGGCACCGGTACAGAGTCAATGTGGAGGCTATATACAGGGGGCACCGGTACAGAGTCAATGTGGAGGCTATATACAGGGGGCACCGGTACAGAGTCAATGTGCAGGGGCACCGGTTAGTCGAGGTAATTGAGGTAATATGTACATGTAGGTAGAGGTAAAGTGACTATGCATAGATAATAACAACAGAGTGTAGCAGCAGCGCAGAAGAGGGGGGTGGGGGGGCAATGCAAATAGTCTGGGTAGCCCTTTGATTAGCTGTTCAGGAGTCATATGGCTTGGGGGTAGAAGCTGTTAAGAAGCTTTTTGGACCTCGACTTGGTGCTCCGGTACCGCTTGCTGTGCGGTAGCAGTAGGGTGGCTGGAGACTTTGACAATTTTTAGGGCCTTCCTCTGACACCGCCTGATATAGAGGTTCCTGGATGGCAGGAAGCTTGGCCCCAGTGATGTACTGGGCCGTACGCACTACCCTCCGTAGTGCCTTGTACAGGGGATCAGGCCAGGCAGACAGACAGGAGGGAGGGAGGGAGAGAGAGAGGGTAGAACAGTTGGATAGAGGGAGGAAGGGAGAGAGAGAGGGTAGGAGAGCCGGCGAGAGAGGGGGATGGATGGATAGGGCATGTCTAAATGCTCCGCAGCACCTCGGGCTCTATTTAACCCTTAGGGCTGAAAATCCGCTTAATATGGACAATTAAGCAATGTTCCCGCGGAGGCGGAGACTGCAATCACAGTAAATGCTGCATGCCGGCGCAATCGGAAATGACCTTTAAAGGCCCAGTGCAGTCAAAAATGTGATTTCCTGTGATTTATATACACTCAGTGGCAAGTTTATTAGGTTCACCCATCTGGTCCCGGGTCTGACACCCTTTTGCCTACAGAACAGCCTGAATTCTTCAGGGCATGGACCGTTGCTCAATTGATTGCTCGCTGGTTTTTATCTGATAGGAGTGGAACCCTGTGTGGTCGTCTGCTGCAGTAGCCCATCCGTGTTGTGCGTTCCGGGTTTACCGTTCTGCACACCACTGTCTGCACACCACGTTGCCTGTTTGTGCTTACGTGTTATTCATTGTTGCGGCTGGGTATTTGCCTCTAATATTTGTAATGCCAGGGTATATCATGTTTCCCCAAAATAGATTTTTTCCAAGTACCAGTGCATGTTATCATCTGGCAGCTGTGTGGATTGTGTCTCTGCCTGGTTCTTCATCTGAGCAGAAGTAATGAGCTCCACAACTGGGCTATACACACCTTCTCGTGTGTCCAGTGAAACTGGCACAACACCAGCCACTACTGTTGCCACTGGAAAAAAAGTATTTGCATTCCTTTGCCCTGTTCTGATACCAATGTGATTCCACTCGGTGTCCCAACCACCTCCCGTCTCCTCATGAGCTCCTCCTGGTAGGCAGCTAGTCTCTTGGTGCCTAAAGAGGTAAAGGAGATATGGTTAGAGTAGTGTATGGACGGGTGGGGGGAGGGTACTATATCTTTGTCACTGACACTTCTGCCAGCCCCGTGCATGCTGTGGGAGCCAGGTGCGGGGAGGGGAGGGAGGAGGCGGGGAGGGGAGGGAGGAGGCGGGGAGGGGAGGGAGGAGAGGGAGGAGGCGGGGAGGGGAGGGAGGAGGCGGGGAGGGGAGGGAGGAGAGGGAGGAGGCGGGGAGGAGAGGGAGGAGGCGGGGAGGAGAGGGAGGAGGCGGAGGAGAGGTGGTAGGGAGGAGAGGGAGGGAGGCAGGGAGGGAAGAGAGGGAGGCGGGGAGGAGAGGGAGGGAAGAGAGGGAGGCGGGGAAGAGAGGGGGGGGGAGGAGGCGGAGGAGAGGGAGGCGGGGAAGAGAGGGGGGGGGGGGGAGGCGGAGGAGAGGGAGGCAGGGAGGGAAGAGAGGGAGGCGGGGAGGAGAGGGAGGGAAGAGGGGGAGGAGAGGGAGGCGGGAAGGAGAGGGAGGCGGGGAAGAGAGGGAGGTAGGGAGGGAAGAGAGGGAGGAGTGGGGGAGGAGAGGGAGGAGAGGGGGGAGGAGAGGGAGGTGGGGAGGAGAGGGAGGGAGGAGAGGGAGGCAGGGAGGGAAGGGGGTCTGATCCACAGTCAGTCCCTCCTGAGACAGAGAGGATCAGTCTGTAATATACACAGATAGAGAGAAGAATATCCTGAAATATCCCTATCTCTTCTTCTTTCTTATTTTCGCATATTATGTTGTACTTGTAAAAATGTTGAATCAAGAACAGACTCAGGAAAGCACAGGGACATAATGTAGTCTAGGAGTGGCAGTGAAATTATATGGCCTGCTGTCAACAGGCTCTGTATTACAAGAGGCGTTTCCATAACATGAAGATCTTTCTTGTGTATTTTCCAGACAGCTGGTTTTTGTGATCCCAGATCCTCGCGGTTCGGGAATGGCTGCAGAGTTAAACGGTTCTCACTCTCACTTTCTGGTTTCTGTCTCTCTGCATTCTCTCTCCCCATTCCCTTGCCCTCTGTCTCTCTCTCTCTCTCTCTCTCTCCATTCCCTCCCTCTGTCTCTGGTGAAATAACAGACTGGAATTATCCAATTCATGACAGTGCAGATCCCTAGAGGAGCAGCGTGGTATGATTGTATTTCAAGGAGGACAGTGAGGTTTGTCTGTAAGACAGTGAGGTTTGTCTGTAGGACAGTGAGGTTTGTCTGGAGGAGAGTGAGGTTTGTCTGGAGGAGAGTGAGGTTTGTCTGGAGGAGAGTGAGGTTTGTCTGGAGGAGAGTGAGGTTTGTCTGGAGGAGAGAGGTTTGTCTGGAGGAGAGTGAGGTTTGTCTGGAGGAGAGTGAGGTTTGTCTGGAGGAGAGTGAGGTTTGTCTGGAGGAGAGTGAGGTTTGTCTGGAGGAGAGTGAGGTTTGTCTGGAGGAGAGTGAGGTTTGTCTGGAGGAGAGTGAGGTTTGTCTGGAGGAGAGTGAGGTTTATCTGGAGGTCAGTGAGGTTTATCTGGAGGTCAGTGAGGTTTATCTGGAGGTCAGTGAGATTTGTCTGGAGGTCAGTGAGATTTGTCTGGAGGTCAGTGAGATTTGTCTGGAGGTCAGTGAGATTTGTCTGGAGGTCAGTGAGATTTATCTGGAGGAGAGTGAGGTTTATCTGGTGGACAGTGAGGTTTGTCTGGGCCTTTTTGATACCAGGCCAGAGGATGACATCCCTCCCTGATCTCCCTGGTCCATAGCGTCTCACTCACTCACTCACTCACTCACTCACTCACTCTCCCTCTTTGTCTCAGTCCCTTCCTCTCTCTCAATTTAATTCAAGGGCTTTATTGGTATGGGAAACATACGTTAACATTGCCAAAGCAGGTGTAGTAGATAATAAACAAAAGTGAAATGAACAATAATTATGAACAGTAAACATTACACTCACAGAAGTTCCAAAAGAATAAAGACATTTCAAATGTCATATTATGTCTATATACAGTGTTATAACAATGTGAAAATAGTGAAAGTACTGTACAAAAGGGAAATAAAACACACAGTGGTGTTTGTTCTTCACTGGTTGCCCTTTTCTTTTGACAACAGGTCACAGATCTTGCTGCTGTGATGGCACACTGTGGTATTTCACCCAGTAGATACGTATGGGAGTTTATCAAAATGGGATTTGTTTTCCAATTCTTTGTGGGTCTGTGTAATCTGAGGGAAATATGTGTCTCTAATATGGTCATACATTTAGGAGGTTAGGAAGTGCAGCTCAGTTTCCACCTCATTTTGTGGGCAGTGTGCACATAGCATGTCTTCTCTTGAGAGCCAGGTCTGCCTACGGCGGCCTTTCTCAATAGCAAGGCTATGCTCACTGAGTTTGTACATAAGCTGCGTAACACCAAAGTTATGTTAATTTTCACGCTCCATTTTGGTTACAAGTTAACATTCTGCAGAGTCAGAGAGTTGAACCAGTTCATCATTCATTCAGCACGACCAGGTCGTCTTCACATGTCAACCTGTAGGTAGAGATGTTATGTTATGTAATGTGTGTGTGCGTGCATGTGCGTGTGTGTGTGTGTGTGTGTGTGTGCGCCTAAGTGTTTGATAAAGGGTCTTAGCCTACGGCACTTCTCTCATTAGCTCTGAGAACAAGATGCTCAGAAAGAGAGAGAATTGTAAATGTTGATTTCTTTTCCCTTTTGTACTTTAACTATTTGCACATCATTACAACCCTGTATATAGACATAACATGACATTTGAAACGTCTTTATTCTTTTGGAACTTTTGTGAGAGTAATGTTTACTGTTAATTTTTTATTGTTTATTTCACTTTTGTTTATTATTTATTTCACTAGCTTTGGCAATGTAAACATACAGTATGTTTCCCATGCCAATGAAGCCCTTTAAAATGACACTGAGTTGAGAGCGAATTCACAAAATGTGGCAAACAACCAAATTGAGACTCTGCATGCGGAATTGTGCGAAAATATGCTTAGTGTGCAACGTAAAACCCCAAACAATGCAGAGCAGAATTAGGACAGAATAGTTATCACAATACAGAAAAGAGCTGCTGGTAGTCTTTTGATGACATATATATATATATATATATACAGTGGGGAGAACAAGTATTTGATACACTGCCGATTTTGCAGGTTTTCCTACTTACAAAGGAAACGTATGATCTCTGTAATTGCAAACAAAGGTTTCTGTACCAAATATTAAGTTCTGCTTTTCTGATGTATCAAATACTTATGTCATGCAATAAAAAGCAAATTAATTACTTAAAAATCATACAATGTGATTTTCTGGATTTTTGTTTTAGATTCCGTCTCTCACAGTTGAAGTGTACCTATGATAAAAATTACAGACCTCTACATGCTTTGTAAGTAGGAAAACCTGCAAAATCGGCAGTGTATCAAATACTTGTTCTCCCCACTGTATATATAATGTCTAGTTTATCAACTCTATATATATATATACACTGCTCAAAAAAATAAAGGGAACACTTAAACAACACAATGTAACTCCAAGTCAATCACACTTCTGTGAAATCAAACTGTCCACTTAGGAAGCAACAATGATTGACAATAAATTTCACATGCTGTTGTGCAAATGGAATAGACAAAAGGTGGAAATTATAGGCAATTAGCAAGACACCCCCAATAAAGGAGTGGTTCTGCGGGTAGTGACCACAGATCACTTCTCAGTTCCTATGCTTCCTGGCTGATAATTTGGTCACTTTTGATTGCTGGCGGTGCTTTCACTCTAGTGGTAGCATGAGACGGAGTCTACAACCCACACAAGTGGCTCAGGTAGTGCAGCTCATCCAGGATGGCACATCAATGCGAGCTGAGGCAAAAAGGTTTGCCGTGTCTGTCAGCGTAGTGTCCAGAGCATGGGGACGCTACCAGGAGACAGGCCAGTACATCAGGAGACGTGGAGGAGGCCGTAGGAGGGCAACAACCCAGCAGCAGGACTGCTACCTCCGCCTTTGTGCAAGGAGGTGCACTGCCAGAGCCCTGCAAAATGACCTGGAGATTGACTTGGAGTTACATTGTGTTGTTTAAGTGTTCCCTTTATTTTTTTGAGCAGTATATATATATATCTATCTAGCTCAATGAGATTAGGGAAGAGAAGGCTGTCTTTGTCTGGCTTGTCTTTTCCATCTGAACCTGCCTGTTTGTGTGTTTATCTTCAAGTAAATCTAATGAAATCACCATGACCTTACCAGAAGAGGTTGTGTGTCTGGTGTGCTCTCTCCCACACTGTGCCTTCTGCCCTGAACACTGTCCTCTACAGTACAGCCCTCTACTAGCTATCTACACCATACTCTACTGTACAGCCCTCTCCTAGCTATCTACACCATACTCTACTGTACAGCCCTGTACTGGCTATCTACACTATATTCTACTATATAGCCCTCTACTAGCTATCTACACTATATTCTACTGTACAGGCCTCTACTAGCTATCTACACTATATTCTACTATATAGCCCTCTCCTAGCTATCTACACCATATTCTACAGTACAACCCTCTACTAGCTATCTACACCATATTCTACAGTACAACCCTCTACTAGCTATCTACACCATACTCTACTGTACAGCCCTCTCCTAGCTATCTACACCATACTCTACTGTACAGCCCTCTCCTAGCTATCTACACCATACTCTACTGTACAGCCCTCTCCTAGCTATCTACACGATATTCTACAGTACAACCCTCTCCTAGCTATCTACACCATACTCTACTGTACAGCCCTCTCCTAGCTATCTACACCATACTCTACTGTACAGCCCTCTCCTAGCTATCTACACTATATTCTACTATATAGCCCTCTACTAGCTATCTACACTATATTCTACTATATAGCCCTCTCCTAGCTATCTACACCATATTCTACAGTACAACCCTCTACTAGCTATCTACACCATACTCTACTGTACAGCCCTCTCCTAGCTATCTACACCATACTCTACTGTACAGCCCTCTCCTAGCTATCTACACCGTATTCAACTGTATAGCCCTCTCCTAGCTATCTACACCATATTCTACAGTACAACCCTCTCCTAGCTATCTACACCATACTCTACTGTACAGCCCTCTCCTAGCTATCTACACCATACTCTACTGTACAGCCCTCTCCTAGCTATCTACACCATACTCTACTGTACAGCCCTCTCCTAGCTATCTACACCATACTCTACTGTACAGCCCTCTCCTAGCTATCTACACCATACTCTACTGTACAGCCCTCTCCTAGCTATCTACACCATACTCTACTGTACAGCCCTCTCCTAGCTATCTACACCATACTCTACTGTACAGCCCTCTCCTAGCTATCTACACCATATTCTACAGTACAGCCCTCTACTAGCTATCTACACCATAGTCTACTCTATATATCCCTCTCCTAGCTATCTACACCATACTCTACTGTACAGCCCTCTTCTAGCTATCTACACCATACTCTACTGTACAGCCCTCTCCTAGCTATCTACACCATACTCTACTGTACAGCCCTCTCCTAGCTATCTACACCATATTCTACAGTACAACCCTCTCCTAGCTATCTACACCATACTCTACTGTACAGCCCTCTACTGGCTATCTACACCATACTCTACTGTACAGCCCTCTCCTAGCTATCTACACCATACTCTACTGTACAGCCCTCTCCTAGCTATCTACACCATATTCTACTGTATAGCCCTCTCCTAGCTATCTACACCATATTCTACTGTACAGTTCTCTCCTAGCTATCTACACCATATTCTACTGTACAGTTCTCTCCTAGCTATCTACACTATATTCTACTGTACAGCCCTCTCCTAGGTATCTACACCATACTCTACCTTACAGCCCTCTCCTAGCTATCTACACTATATTCTACTGTATAGCCCTCTCCTAGCTATCTACACTATATTCTACCGTACAGCCCTCTCCTTTATAACTACACTATATTCTACTGTATAGCCCTCTCCTAGCTATCTACACTATATTCTACTGTATAGCCCTTTCCTAGCTATCTACACCATATTCTACTGTACAGAACTCTCCCACATTAGCTATCTACACCGTCATCTACTGTACATTCCTCTCTCAGCTCATCTATTCTCTCAGACCTTAACCCTCTACTTCACAATGACTGCTGATCAGAAAACCCACAACCAACCACTATTGCGCTCTACAAACACAGCAACTTAATATAAGCCAGGCTTTTTTGAACCTCTCCTCTGGGGCTCCCAGACTTTCACTATTTTGTTGTAGTCCTGAGCTACCCCTAACCCAACCCTGAGCTACCCCTGAGCTACCCCTGACCTAACCCTGACCTAACCCTAACCCTGACTAACCCTAACCTAACCCTAACCTAACCCTACTTCTGCTGCTGCACTATGAGCAGCTAGCAGCCCTCTATGGGCCGTGCGACTGAGGAATGGAGGGGTAGAGAGATCTGGTGACATTCCGTTATGCTGTTCAACAGCTCTCTGTCTCTCTAGAAGACTGCCTCCACTGAGAGAGCCAGGGGATTTACTACCATCTCTTTGTTTATTTATTCATTCATGTATTTATTTGACATGTATGAGTTACGTCGTTGAGCTGGGCCCTAAATCATGTAGCCAGGGAGTTAGGCAGGCTGACACCAGGCCAATTAAAACTTCACACAGCATGCCTTTTAATTAGGGCTGTAGAGCACAGTGAGGAAAGACACAGTCACAGAGAGTCGCCGTGCTCTGGGCTCTGGGCACAGCATAGCATAGCTATGTAGCCACGTTTTAATGCCATATGTGTCTGAAATGTGCCTTTCTAAAGTGCAGCATCGGGGGGATGATCAGATTTCCCCAGAGATCAGGGGGTTTGGTTCGAGGTGGGGGTTTGGGGGGTTGGGTTCGAGGTGGGTGTTTGGGGGGTTGGGTTCGAGGTGGGTGTTTGGTGGGTTGGGTTCGAGGTGGGGGTTTGGGGGGTTTGGTTCGAGGTGGAGGTTTGGGGGGTTGGGTTCGAGGTGGGGGTTTGGGGGGTTGGGTTCGAGGTGGAGGTTTGGGGGGTTGGGTTCGAGGTGGAGGTTTGGGGGGTTGGGTTCGAGGTGGGGGTTTGGGGGGTTGGGTAACAGGGCTCAGTCTTTTAGTGGTGATTGTGGAAAGTAGGCCAAAGGGGCACCTGAGATGGAGCCATGCCATTTAGACAACGGGCTCAAACATATCCTTCATAATTTAACACAACCTGCTAATGTGAGACAATCATTACTTTAGTTTAAAACTTCTTAGGGATAGGGGGTGGCATTTTCACTTTTGGATGAATTGGTGCCCAATTTCAACGGCCTCGTACTCTGTCCTAGATCATATGATATGCATATTAGTATTACTATTGGATAGAAAATACTCTGATGTTTCTAAAACTGTTTGAATTATATCTGTGAGTAAAACAGAACTCATATGGCAGTCAAACGTCCAAACAGGAAGTGAAAATTCTGAAATGGGTCACTGTGAAAGGCATCGCCTATTCAATTCTCCTATATTTATGCATCTGTATGCACTTCATACGCCTTCCACTAGATGTCAACAGGCAGTAGAACGTGGAATGAAGCGTCTAGCCTGATGTGGGACCGAATGAGAGCCTTTGGAGTGACAGGTCAGGCATATTGCCAGTTCTTGGCCACGCACACTGGGAATGTCATGTCCTTGTCTGCAATGCGTTATATAGACATGAAGAAATGCTCCGTCTGGGACGTTATTGGATATATATGAGAAAAACATTCTGAAGATTGATTCTCAACTGAGTTTGACCAGTTTATTCGATTTGTAATATCACTTTGACGTTTTCGTTCATTAGCGTAAAGTTCTATGGACACGTGAACTACACATGCTAGCCAAAGTTGCTAATTCGACAGAAGTAATGGACATTATAAAACAAAAAAACGATTTATTGTGGAACTAGGATTCCTGTGACTGCATTCTGATGAAAGATCATCAAAGGTAAGGGAATATTTATGATGTAATTTCGTATTTCAGTTGACTTCAGCATGGCGGAGAATGGCTGAGCGCTGTCTCCGATTTATTGCATGCTGTGGTTTTTACTAAAGTTATTTTGTAAATCAAACACAGCAGTTGCATTAAGAACCAGTGTATCTTTAATTATATGTTAAACATGTATCTTTCATCAAAGTTTATGATGAGTATTTCTGTATTTCACGTGGCTATCTGTAATTACTTTCGCTATTTTGGAGCCATTTCTGAACATGGAGCCAATGTAAAACCACAATTTGTGGCTATAAATATGCACATAATCGAACAAAACATAAATGTATTGTATAACATGATGTCATATGACTGTCATCTGATGAAGTTGTTCAAAGGTTAATGATTAATTTTATCTCTATTTGTGGGTTTTGTGAAAGCTATCTTTGCTGTGAAAAAAATGGCTGTGTTTTTTTGGATATGGTGGTGAGCTAACGTAAATATATGTTGTGTTTTCACTGTAAAACATTAAAAAAATCGGACATGTTGGCTGGATTCACAAGATGTTTATCTTTCATTTGCTGTATTGGACTTGTGATTTCATGAAATTATATTATATTAAACAGACAAGACAAAATTGAATCTTCTGTAATTTATGGACTGCTGCTTTGACAGTTCACTAAAAATTCTGTAATTTATTTCCTTCTGCCTTTGACAGTTCACAAAACATTTAGTGTATGTGTGCTAATCAATCAAATCAAATCAAATGTTATTGGTCACATACACATATTTAGCAGATGTTATTGCGGGTGTAGTGAAATGCTTGTGTTCCTAGCTCCAATAGTGCAGTAATATCTAACAATTCAAAACAATACACACACATCCAAAGTAAAAGAATGGCGTTAAGAAATATATAAATGTTAGGACATGCAATGTCGGAGTGGCATTGACTAAAATACAGTAGAATAGAAGACAGTATGTACATATGAAGTGAGTAAAGCAGTATGTAAACATGATTAAAGTGACTAGTGTTCCATCATTAAAGTGATAGAGGGCAGCAGCCTCTAAGGTGCAGGGTTGAGTAACCGGGTGGAAGCCGGGTATTGACGGAAATTTAACAGTCTGATGGCCTTGCGATAGAGGCTGTTTTTCAGTCTCTCGGTCCCAGCTTTGATGCACCTGTACTGACCTCGCCTTCTGGATGATAGCGGTGTAAACAAGCCGTGTCTCTGGTGATTGATGTCCTTGATTATCTTTTTTTGCCTTCCTGTGACATCGGGTGTTGTAGGTGTCCTCGAGGGCAGGCAGTGTGCCCCCGATGATGCGTTGGGCAGACCGTACAACCCTCTGGAGAGCCCTGCGGTTGCGGGTGGTGCAGTTGCCTTACCAGGCGGTGATACAGCTCGACAGGATACTCTCAATTGTGCATCTGTAAAAGTTTGTGAGGGTCTTAGGGGCCAAGCGGAATTTCTTCAGCCTCCTGAGCCTTCTTCACCACACTCTCTGTGTGGGTGGACCATTTCAGATCGTCGGTGATGTGTACGCCGAGGAACTTGAAGCTTCTCACCTTCTCCATTGCTGTACAGTTGATGTGGATAGGGGGTTGCACCTTCTGCTGTTTCCTGAAGTCCACGATCAGCTCGTTTTGTTGACGTTGAGTGAGAGGTTATTTTCCTTGCACCACTCTGCCAGGGCCCTGACCTCCTCCCTGTAGGCTGTCTCGTCATTGTTGACAATCAGGCCTAAAACTGTTGTGTCGTCTGCAAATTTGATGATTGAGTTGGAGGCGTGCTTGGCCATGGAGTCATGGGTGAACAGGGAGTACAGGAGGGGGCTGAGCACGCACCCTTGTGGAGTCCCAGTGTTGAGGATCAGCGACGTGGATGTGTTGTTTCCTACCTTCACCACCTAGGGGGTGGCCCGTCAGGAAGTCGTGGAACCAGTTACACAGGGCTGGGGTTCAGACCCCTTTTTCAATTCAAGATCGCGTAGCAGTCAGGCGTATTTTGTTTTCGTCTTGTCGTGTCCTGTGTATATATCTTTATATATATTTTTTTAATATATTTTTTCTTTGCACATATAAAAAAATATTTTTCTAAACTCCAACTTCAACATACTCTCCTGCAACCTGCCTCACCCAATGTGGTAAGGATCTGCTATTTTCTATACTTTAGAACCGGAACCTCCAACAGAAGCTAGCCAGCTAACTAGCTACGAGCCAGTAGTCAGCTAGCCACTGCTAGCGGTCATCAGCTAACCTTTAGCCCGGACAACTCCTGCCAGTCTGCTCAGCGCTATTCAACCCTGAGCTTATCGGACTTCTTTTTCTCCGGATTCCTACCGCAAGCTCTGAACCTCTTCACCTGGATCATCGCAGCTAACTATCTGCTATCCGATTGGCTACTCCTGGCTAATGTCTCTTACACGAAGCAAGCACCAATTAGCCTGGAGCTAGCCTATGCTAGGCCCATCTCCCGGCTAGCTGAAGAGGTCCATCCGCCACTCCTTGGGCTACAATACCTATTTTGCCAATTGACCTGGCCCGGGTATCCTGGAAGGATATTGACCTCATTCCGTCAGTAGAAGATGCCTGGTTATTCTTTAAAAGTGCTTTCCTAACAATCTTAAATAAGCATGCCCCATTCAAAAAATGTAGGACCAGGAACAGATCTAGCACGTGGTTCACTTCAGACCTGACTGCCCTTGACCAGCACAAAAACATCCTGTGGCGTTCTGCATTAGCATTGAATAGCCCCCGTGATATGCAACTTTTCAGGGAAGTTAGGAACCAATACAGACAGTCAGTTAGGAACGCAAAGGCTAGCTTTTTCAAACAGAAATTTGCATCCTGCAGCACAAACTCCAATACGTTCTGGGACACTGTAAAGTCCATGGAGAACAAGAGCACCTCCTCCCAGCTGCCCACTGCACTGAGGCTAGGAAATACTGTCACCACCTAATCCACGATAATTGAGAATTTCAATAAGCATTTTTCTACGGCTGGCCATGCTTTCCACCTGGCCACCCCTACCCTGGATGACAGCCCTGCACCCCCCACAGCAACTTGCCCAAGCCTCCCCCATTTCTCCTTCCCCCATATACAGACAGCTAATGTTCTGAAAGAGCTGCAAAATCTGAACCCCTACAAATCAGCAGGGCTAGACAATCTGGACCCTCTTTTTCTAAAATTATCAGCCAAAATTGTTGTACCCCCTATTACTAGCCTGTTCAACCTCTCTTTCGAAGCCGGGCACAATAAGACAACAGCCACTTCAAGTGCAGGGCGTGAAATTCAAAATATATATTTTTGAAATATTTAACTTTCACACATTAACAAGTCCAATACAGCATATGAAAGATAAACATCTTGTGAATCCAGCCAACATGTCCGATTTTTAAAATGTTTTACAGTGAAAACACCACATATATTTATGTTAGCTCACCACCAAATACAAAAAAGGATAGACATTTTTCACAGCACAGGCAGCATGCACAAAGCCAACCCAACTAACCAAGAAACAACTTCATCAGATGACAGTCTTATAACATGTTATACAATAAATCTATGTTTTGTTCGAAAAATGTGCATATTTGAGGTATAAATCAGTTTTACATTGCAGCTACCATCACAGCTATCGTCACAAATAGGACCGAAGCAGCCAGAGTAATTACAGACACCAACTTCAAATACCTAAATACTCATCATAAAACATTTCTGAAAAATCGATGGTGTAGAGCAAATTAAAGACAAACATCTTGTGAATCCAGCCAATATTTCCGATTTTTTAAAAAGTGTTTTACAGCGAAAACACAATATAGCATTATATTAGTTTACTACAATAGCCTACCACACTACCGCATTCATTCATCAAGGCACGTTAGCGATAGCAATAGGCACGTTAGCGATAGCGAATAAACCAGCAAAAGATATATAATTTTTGACTAACCTTGATAAGCCTCATCAGATGACAGTCCTATAACATCAGGTTATACATACACTTATGTTTTGTTCGAAAATGTGCATATTTAGAGCTGAAATCAGTGGTTATACATTGTGCTAACGTAGCATCTTTTTCCCAGAATGTGCGGATATTTTTATGGCACTCAACTATTCTGACCAAATAACTATACATAAACGTTACTGAAAAATACATGTTGTATAGGAAATGATAGATACACTAGTTCTTAATGCAATCGCCGTGTTAGAATTCTAAAAATAACTTCATTACGACATCCAGCTTAGAGTACCCAAAAGAGAGAGGACCCAAAATCCCAAAACCTGGGCGCAAACGACTATTTCACATGTTCGACAGATATATGAAATACCATCATAAAATGGGTCCTAATTTTGACGATCTTTCATCAGAATGTTGTACAAGGGGTCCTTTGTCGGGAACAATCGTTGTTTGGATTTAGAATGTCCTCTTCTCCAGTCAATTAGCACGGAAAGCTAGCAAAGTGGCGCGAAGCTCTCCTTCCTGAACAAAGGCACACAACGCAACACGCCTAACCTCCCGAAAAAATTTAAATAATCAAATAAAACTATATTGAAAAAACATACTTTACGATGATATTGTCACATGTATCAAATAAAATCAAAGCCGGAGATATTAGTCGTCTATAACGACAGCTGTACAGAAGGCAAAACCAGGTCCCTTCACACGCTCTCCAGAAAACAGGAAACTGGTGACACGTCATACAAAGAGCTTTTGTTCGACCCCAGATCAAGTTATACACTCCATTTCTTCTCTCACTGCCCATCGACATCTAGTGGAAGACGTATGAAGTGCATGTATACTGATATATATCAAGGACATTTATAGGCAGGCCCTAGAACAGAGCATCGATTTCAGATTTTCCACTTCCTGTCAGGAAGTTTGCTGCAAAATTAGTTCTGTTTTACTCACAGATATAATTCAAACGGTTTTAGAAACTAGAGAGTGTTTTCTATCCAATAGTAATAATAATGTGCATATTGTACGAGCAAGAATTGAGTACGAGGCCGTTTGAAATTGGCACCTTTTATCCGGCTACTCAATACTGCCCCTGCAGCCCAAACAGGTTAACTAACCCCCAGACGAGCTTCAACGCCATACAACTATCCTTCCGTGTCCTCCAACTGCTATTAAATGCAAGTAAAACTAAATGCATGCTCTTCAACCGATCACTAGCAGCACCTGCCCGCCCATCCAGCATCACTACTCTGGATGGTTCTGACTGAGAATATGTGGACATCTACAAATACCAAGGTGTCTGGTTCGTGTCACGCCCTAACCTTAGAGATCCTTTTAATTCTCTATTTGGTTAGGTCAGGGTGTGACTAGGGTGGGCAATCTATGTTTTCTATTTCTTTGTTGGCCTGGTATGGTTCCCAATCAGAGGCAGTTGTCTATCATTGTCTCTGATTGGGGATCATATTTAGGCAGCCTTTTCCCACCTGTTGTTTGTGGGATCTTGTTTTTGTGTAGCTGCCTGTGAGCTGCCCAGAACGTCACATTTCGTTTTTCTTCTGTATTGTTTTTGGTGAGTTTCATATTTATTAAACATGTGGAGCTCTAACCACGCTGCACCTTGGTCCATTCATTCAGACGAGCGTGACAGTTAGACTGTAAACTCTCCTTCCAGATTTATATCAAGCATCTCCAATCCAAAATTAAATCTAGAATTGACTTCCTGTTTCGCAACAAAGCATCCTTCACTCATGCTGCCAAACACCCTCGTAAAACGTACTATCCTACCGATCCTCGACTTCGGCAATGTCATTTACAAAATATCCTCCAACACTCTACTTAGCAAATCGGATGCAGTCTATCACAGCGCCATCCATTTTGCTATGCTCTCGTTGGCTGGTCCTCGCTTCATATTCTTCGCCAATCCCACTGGCTCCAGGTCTCTGCTAAGTAAAGCCCCGCCTTATCTCAGCTCACTGGTCACCATAGCAGCACCCACTCATAGCACGCGCTCCAGCAGGTATATTTCACTGGTCACCCCCAAAGCCAATTCCTGAATTGCAAAAATCACTGAAGCAGGAGACTCATATCTCCCTCACTAACTTTAAGCACCAGCTGTCAGAGCAGATCACTGCACCTGTGCATAGCCCATCTGTAAATAGCCCATCCAACTACCTCATCCCCATTCTGTTATTTTTTTTTCTCCTTTGCGCCCCAGTATCTCGTCTTACACATTCATCTTCTGCAGATCTATCACTCGTGTTTAATTGCTAAATTGTAATTATTTTGCAACTATGGTCTATTTATTGCCTTACCTCCCTTATCTTACATAATTTGCATACACTGTATATAGACTTTTTCTACTGTATTATTGACTGTATGTTTGTTTATTCCATGAGTAACTCTGTGTTGTTGTTTGTGTCGCACTGCTTTGCTTTATCTTGGCCAGGTCGCAGTTGTAAATGAGAACTTGTTCTTAACTGGCCTACCTGGTTAAATAAAGGTGAAATATATAAAAAAAAAAAAAAAAAAACCCAGGGCCCCAAGCTTAATGATGGGCTTGGAGGGTACTATGGTGTTGAACGTTGAGCTATAGTCAATGAACAGCATTATTTAGGGCATTATTACGGCAGTGTGCAGTGTGATGGCGATTGCATCGTCTGTGGTTCTATTGGGGCGGTAAGCAATTTGAAGTGGGTCTAGGGTGGCAGGTAAGGTAGAGGTGATCTAATCCTTAACTAGTCTCTCAATGCACTTCATGATGACAGAAGTGATAGTCATTAAGTTCAGTTACCTTTGCTTTCTTGGGTACAGGAACAAAGGTGGACATCTTGAAGCAATTTGTGACAGCAGACTGGGATAGGGAGAGATTTAATATGTCCATAAACACTCCATCCTGTTTGATTGCCTCACGGAGGGAAAAACTACACTGTTTGTATTCAAACATATTCCGAGTCACCTTGCAGTGGTTTGCGCTTTGTTTTGCGCGAATGCTGCCATCTATCCACGGTTTCTGATTTGGGTAGGTTTTAATAGTCACAGTGGGAACTACATTCAGTCACCGTGTCAGTGTATACATCAATGTTATTCTCAAAGGCTACCGTGATCAAAACAATCTTGAAGCATGGATTCCGATTGGTCAGACCAGCGTTGAATAGACCTTAGCACTGGCACTTCCTGTTTGAGTTGCAGCCTATAGGAAGGGATGAGCAAAATGGAGTCGTGATCTGATTTGCCGAAGGGAGGGCGGGGGAGGGCCTTGTAGGCATCCCGGAAGTTGGAGTAGCAGTGGTCGAGTGTTTTAGCAGCGCGAGTACTACAGTCAATCTGTTGATAGAACTTCGGTAGCGTTTCCTCAAATTTGATTTGTTAAAATCCGCAGCTACAATAAATGCGGCCTCAGGATATGTGGTTTCCAGTTTGCACAAAGTCCAGTGTAGTTCCTTAAGTGCTGTCATGGTATCGGCTTGAGGGGGGATATACACGGCTGTGACTAAAACCGAAGAGAATTCTTTTGAGAGGTAGCACGGTCGGCATTTGATTGTGAGGTATTCGAGGTATTCGAGGTGTTCGAGGTGAACAAAAGGACTTAAGTCCACTCCGAATACCTCTTCTCCTCCGGCGGCGTCTTGGAGCAGCCTCTGGGATAAGTTAAATTGTCGTGGGGTGTACAAACAAAGGATCCAATTCGGGAAAGTCCTATTCCTGGTCGTAATGCTGGTGAGTTACCGCGCTACCGTGTGTGTGTGTTTATAGAGAATATGGGATAATAACTGATGTCCTTGAAGTGACTGCAGATTTATCTCCAGTTCATTCTGCTCCTACACTATCTCCTATGTTGAGATTAAATGAAGGCCAAGGCCTGTTGGAGCGAGAATTATGGGCGTTCCCGTTATGGAAGGAAAGGAAACAATGAAACAGAGTAGGAAAAATGCACTGTCACTCTGGGTCATGTTGGTATGAGGAGATACACTGACAGTATAACTGGTCATAAAGATGGACGAGCAGATACGTTCAGGAAGGTGATGTATTTTCTCTGTAATTCATTGGAGTAAAAGGCAAAACATACTCCAACCTGTCAGCCTCCGCTTTCCATTTTCCATTTTCAACTGGAAAACTCCTCTCGCTCTCAATTCAATGGCTTTATTGGCATGGGAAACATATGTTTACATTGGCAAAGCAAGTGAAATGGATAATAAACAAAAGTTAAATAAACAATGCAAATGAACAGTAAACATTACACTAACAATAGTTCCAAAGGAATAGAGATGAATCAAATGTCGTATTATGTCTATATACAGTGATGTCCTGGGGCTCTGTGGGGTGTGTTTGTGTTCGTGAACAGAGCCCCAGGACCAGCTTGCTTAGGGGACTCCTCTCCAGGTTCATCTCTCTGTAGGTGATGGCTTTGTTATGGAAGGTTTGGGAATCACTTCCTTTTAGGTGGTTGTAGAATTTAGCAGCTTTTTTCTGGATTTTGATATTTAGCGGGTATCGGTCTAATTCTACTCTGTATGCATTATTTGGTGTTTTACGTTGTACACAGAGTATTTTTTGCAGAATTATGCACGCATACAGTAGTCTCAATTTGGTGTTTGTCCCATTTTGTGAATTATTGGTTGGTGAGCGGACCCCAGACTTCACAGCCATAAAGGGCAATGGGTTCTATAACTGATTCCAGTATTTTTAGCCAGATACAACTTGGTATGTTGAATTTTATTTTCCTTTTGATGGCATAGAAAATGTTTTGCCAGGACCCTGAAGGACGTCACCCTCAGCTGTAACAGGAGCAACAGAGCAACGGACACCCCACCCAGACCAGCGAGGCATCCTCTCAGGCCTGCAAAACCCCCTCCTGAAGGACCTGCACCAAGAGAACCCATGCCAAGAGGACCTACACCCAGACCACAGCATCACCAGTCACACCCCAACCAGCTGAGACCACCCAAAGCAAACCCTGGCCACACTTTATATAGGCCCCCCCATATCAGACCCATGCCCCTTCTGCCTACCCCATGCTCCCCGGCCCTGCGGCAAGGACCTCAACATGACAGCAGGACATATGCCCAGGTTGTGAACAGAGCAACAGGCCCAATCCCCACTATTACACTTCTGCTTCTGTCCTCAACCAAGGAGCGCCTACAGCAGCACCTCTTAGCCCCATCCTGCGACCTAAGAAATATGTATCAGATGCTCAACATGCTCTGCTCACACCTACTGTAATGTTCTGAGCCTAAACTACACAAAAACAACACTAGACACTATGGAACACAAAGCTTTTACTATCTCATCCTGGAATATACCAGGTCTGAGGTCATCTGCATTTGGCTTAAATAGAAGGAAACTGGACTTCATCAAATAAATTGTAAATACAGACATTGTCATCCTACAAGAAACATGGTATAAAGGAGATGGATCCACTGGCTGCCCTCTAGGTTACAGAGAGCTGGTAGTCCCATCCACCAAACTACCAGGTTTGAAACAGTGAAGAGACTCAGGGAGTATGCTAATTTGGTACAGAGCAGACCTAACCCACTCTATTAAATTAGTCAAAACAGGAACATTTTACATCTGGCTAGAAATTAATAAAGAAATTATTTCAACAGAGAAAAATGTCCTCATGTGTGCTACCTATATCACCAAAATAGAATCCCCATACTTTAACGACGATAGCTTCTCCATCCTAGAAGTACTAGTCTGTGGCGACATAAATGCCAGAAGTGGACAAGAACCTGACACCCTCAGCTCACAGGGGGACAAACATCTACCTGGAGGTGACAGCATTCCCTCCCCTCTTTCCCTCCACAGTGCCGTGGGGTGAGACAGGCATGCAGCTTAAGCCCCACCCTCAAGATATATATCAACGAATTGGTGTGGGCACTAGAACAGTGGTGGTGGTTGGGGGGGGGGGGGGGGGTTGTGCTGGTCTGGGTTTGTTTTGTATGGATCGTGTAGACTAGCTCTCTGAGCTCCACCATGTCTCTCTCCAGCTCTGTGGATTTATCCCTCTCAATGATGGAGGAGCAGTGCAGTTGTGGGACCTGTGTGAGTTCAGTGCTGGGGGGTTTGACTATTCAATTCAGGGGGCTTTATGTTAACATTGCCAAAGCAAGTGAGGTAGATAATATAAAAAAAGTGAAATAAACAATAAAAATGAACAGTAAACATAACACTCACAGAAGTTCCAAAGCATAAAGACATTACAAATGTCATATTATGTATACAGTATATACAGTGTTGTAACGATGTACAAATGGTTAAAGTACAAAAGGGAAAATGAATAAGCATAAATATGTTTTGAATTTACAATGGTGTTTGTTCTTAACTGGTTGCCTTTTTCTTGTGACAACAGGTCACAAATCTTGCTGCTGTGATCTCACACTGTGGTATTTCACCCAGTAGATATGGGAGTTTATCAATCTCGGGTTGTTTTCCAATTCTTTGTGGATCTGTGTAATCTGAGGGAAAAATGTGTCTCTAATATGGTCATACATTTAGAAGGAGGTTAGGAAGTGCAGCTCAGTTTCCACCTCATTTTGTGGGCAGTGTGCACATAGCCTGTCTTCTCTTGAGAGCCAGGTCTGCCTACGGTGGCCTTTCTCAATAGCAAGCCTATATGCTCACCGAGTCTGTACATAGTCAAAGCTTTCCTTAGGTTTGGGTCAGTCACAGACTATCCTTGTCTGCATGACAGTTTGAAGAGGTGTGATCAGACACACTCAGGACGGGGGAGTCGTCACAGAGAGAGATCTTTTCCTGCTGTGCTCTCTCTTTGATCCCGTAAAAGTTCTGCTGGAACTGCTTGAGGATGCCCTGCACCATTACTGTCCCAGACGTGTAGACGTTGACAGAGGTTGTTTCAACTTCCTCTATTTCTAGTATTCTACCTGGGCCAATACCCTCTCTTGACATAGGGGTAGTGTGCTCTTATAGCACTGTGCCATGCCAGGGGATGGTCTGTGTGGAAAATTAAGTTGTTTACGTTCCCCTCTTTGTAGCAGTCAGCAAATAGTGTCTCTGGAGAGTCCTTGAGGAGTTTTTTGTTGTGGTACTTATTCCGTGCAGTGATATGTTTTATATCCATGGGGTACTCTATTGTAATAACCTCTGGACAGGGATAAACCATGGCAACTTCAAAGGCCTCTGTTTCTTTCCCAGCAGCTTGGTAGCTTAGTAGCCTGATTTACACTGCTCAAAAAAATAAAGGGAACACTTAAACAACACAATGTAACTCCAAGTCAATCACACTTCTGTGAAATCGAACTGTCCACTTAGGAAGCAACACTGATTGACAATACATTTCACATGCTGTTGTGCAAATGGAATAGACAAAAGGTGGAAATTATAGGCAATTAGCAAGACACCCCCCAAAACAGGAGTGATTCTGCAGGTGGTGACCACAGACCAATTCTCAGTTCCTATGCTTCCTGGCTGATGTTTTGGTCACTTTTGAATGCTGGCGGTGCTCTCACTCTAGTGGTAGCATGAGACGGAGTCTACAACCCACACAAGTGGCTCAGGTAGTGCAGTTCATCCAGGATGGCACATCAATGCGAGCTGTGGCAAAAATGTTTGCTGTGTCTGTCAGCGTAGTGTCCAGTGCATGGAGGCGCTACCAGGAGACAGGCCAGTACATCAGGAGACGTGGAGGAGGCCGTAGGAGGGCAACAACCCAGCAGCAGGACCGCTACCTCCGCCTTTGTGCAAGGAGGTGCACTGCCAGAGCCCTGCAAAATGACCTCCAGCAGGCCACAAATGTGCATGTGTCAGCATATGGTCTCACAAGGGGTCTGAGGATCTCATCTCGGTACCTATTGGCAGTCAGGCTACCTCTGGCGAGCACATGGAGGGCTGAGCGGCCCCACAAAGAAATGCCACCCCAGACCATGACTGACCCATCGCCAAACCGGTCATGCTGGAGGATGTTGCAGGCAGCAGAACGTTCTCGACGGCGTCTCCAGACTCTGTCACGTCTGTCACATGTGCTCATGTGCTCAGTGTGAACCTGCTTTCATCTGTGAAGAGCAAAGGGCGCCAGTGGCGAATTTGCCAATCTTGGTGTTCTCTGGCAAATGCCAAACGTCCTGCACGGTGTTGGGCTGTAAGCACAACCCCCACCTGTGGACGTCGGGCCCTCATACCACCCTCATGGAGTCTGTTTCTGACCGTTTGAGCAGACACATGCATATTTGTGGCCTGCTGAAGGTCATTTTGCAGGGCGCTGGCAGTGCACCTCCTTGCACAAAGGCGGAGGTAGCGGTCCTGCTGCTGGGTTGTTGCCCTCCTTACGGCCTCCTCCACGTCTCCTGATGTACTGGCCTGTCTCCTGGTAGCACCTCCATGCTCTGGACACTACGCTGACAGACACAGCAAACCTTTTTGCCACAGCTCGCATTAATGTGCCATCCTGGATGAACTGCACTACCTGAGCCACTTGTGTGGGTTGTAGACTCCGTCTCATGCTACCACTAGAATGAGAGCACCGCCAGCATTCAAAAGTGACCAAAACATCAGCCAGGAAGCATAGGAACTGAGAAGTGGTCTGTGATCACCACCTGCAGAATCACTCCTTTTTTGGGGGTGTCTTGCTAATTGCCTATAATTTCCACCTTTTGTCTATTCCATTTGCACAACAGCATGTGAAATTTATTGTCAATCAGTGTTGCTTCCTAAGTGGACAGTTTGATTTCACAGAAGTGTGATTGACTTGGAGTTACATTGTGTTGTTTAAGTGTTCCCTTTATTTTTTTGAGCAGTGTATTATTAAGCTTTATATAACTAAATGACCGACAGATTATTGTCTTTTTCTTTTTGCCTTCAGAAGTAGGTTCAGACTGAATATTACTCACTCAGTGTTGTGTTGGATGGTATTTCCAGGTTCCGCTGTGTTTCTTCTGCAGATTTTGGTTTGTTAGAAGTTTTTTTATTGATAGACTTTGGTAGAAATAGTCCATTCAGGTAACTTTTGTCCAAAATCAAAGTTTTAGATATGGAATTGTGATTTGGATTTAAGGTTTTGATGTTGAGGTTAGTATCCTGTATAAGTCCTTGCGGGAAAAAAGCAAGTTTATGTACATTCATCTATTTCTAATTTAATATTTTTGCAGAAGAACTCAGGAGCTCTCTGTCTCTGTGTTTTTCTTTCCCTCCTGCCTACCCAGAATCTCTCCCCAGCTCTGAGCCTAAGTCTCTCTGGTAACTACAGGAGCAGAGAAATCCTATTTCTGACAGGGCAGCAGCTCAGCTTGAAATGGCAACCTACAGGGGATAATATGATCAACTGCCTGCCTCTCAGATCAGATCAATGCTCACTAACCCGTAATGTGTGTGTGTGGGAGGATAGGATGGTAACAACCGGGCTGTCGTCTCCCTGCCAATGGTCAATCCATCATGGAGCATTATACAAAGCACAGTAGAGATCTCCCACACAACCCCCTGTGTTCTGGCTGTTACTCACAGGCCTACCCACCCATTCTATTTTTTTATTTTATTTAACTTTTATTTAACTAGGCAAGTCAGTTAGAACAAATTCTTATTTACAATGACTGCCTACCAGGGAACAGTGTGTAAACTGCCTTGATCAGGGGCCGAACAACAGATTTTTACCTTGTCAGCTCGTGGATTCGATCCAGCAACCTTTCGGTTACTAGTCCAACGCTCTAATCACTAGGTGACCTGCAACCCCTAAGTGTAACATAATTCTGGGGCGGCAGGTAGCCTAGTGGTTAAAGCATATATATGTGTATGAGAGAGAGAGAGAATCAAGACCATATGATGATGAACCAATGTGGAATATACCCATTGGACTGTCTGTCTTTAGCTGGGTTCACATGGCAGGCCGGATGAGAGGGCCCAAGAGTAACTCAGCCCAGATGGATACAGGCTGGGTCAGATTCTGTTCGACGTATGAGAGGAGTGAGATACCAACCAGACCAAACTATGTGCATTTAGTTTGGTAAAAATAACCAGAAAAGTGACATCGATTTGTGACACACCAAATGAAGGGAGATGCCACTCCTGTATAGAAAATTGGGTAAAAAGTTATATTGTTGAGCCAAGAGAGAGAGAGAGTGTGGGCTATTGCCAGATTGATTGACACCTATTAAAAGTTTGGCACAGCCCAGCGGTTCTGCCAGCTCTGAGCCATTCTGTGTGACGCCCTCTAGCCAACTTGTCCCTCTATCAAGGATTATCCTCCGAAAGGTTTGGGTCCTCATGAATAAATAATATGCTGTGCCCCGAGGCGTCCTGCCAATTGCCGGATGTAAAAAAAAAAAACGACTGCTGTTTATAAACGCTATTTTAATTATTTATAAAGTAAATTGGCCGGTGGAATAAAGAAGAGATGCATTAGAAACGAGATGACATGATGTACATCACCCTCATGACTCATGGAAATGATGACCTTTTGGCTGTTTTTGGAAAACATTGTGTCTAATGGAATCTCACTGTGAACTGTGTATAGCTGAGAGCTGTTTAATACAGCAGGGACAATTGGAGCTCAATGACCTTAAACAACTGTTCACACGCATTTATATTAATTGGCATAATAGTTTATTAGGTACATCACCCAGTTCACGAAAATGGATCACTCCTGCAGATACTGAGTCATGTGGCTGTGGCTTGCTATATAACTCAGGCAGATAGGCTTTGAGGTATTCAGTTACTGTTCGTATTAACATTAGAAAGGGGAAAACGAGTGACCTATGCGACTTTGAGCGTGGTATGATTGTCGGTGCCAGCCACGGCATCCTGACACTCATCAATCTTTGACACAGGTGGGCTATTGCAGCAGACGACCACACCGGGTTCCACTCCTATGAGCTAAAAACAAGAAGCGGCTCCAGTGGGCATTAACCAACACTGGACAATTGAGGAGTGGAAAAATATTGCCTGGTCCAACGAATCACAGTTCCTGTTGTGTCAGTCCATGGACCCATCCTGACTGGCGTCAACGGTACAGGCTGGGGGCGGTGGTGTACCGCTGTCCATTCTGCAGCAACTGAGTGATGCCATTACGTCAGCATGGACCAACATCCCTGTGGAACGTTTCCGACTTGTATAATCCACACCTCAGAGAATTCAGGCTGTTCTGTCGGCAAGGGGGGGGGGGGGGGGGGGGGACCTAATAAACTGTCCGGTTAGTGTATCATTTGGGATGCTGCAGGTCTGGAAATTGGTCTCCTATAAAATGATAGAAACCCACAGGTCCACTGAGAAGAGAGAGAGAGGAACCATAAACCCACAGATTCTCATCTGGTACACAATAATGTAGGCATTAAGTCGTGTGTGTGTGTGTGTGTGTGTGTGCGTGCGCGTATAGGTGTGTGTGTGTGTGTCCTATAATTACAATATGCTTGGCCAGGGTGCGGAAGCAGTAATTAGGCAGTGTTGGAGAAACAGAGAGTTTGCTTGGGTTGCTGCTGCCATATCTCTCTGTTGGATCCCTCCCTCCTGTTAGGTTGGCAGTGCCAGGTGGCCTGGCTGCCTGCTGCTATGGCAGGTGGTATTATTGAGCCTTCCGTTTCATTTCCTTTTCCACTTTTAAATGACTCGGATGAGCACTTTGTTGGCACAAACAGTGTTTGGTTTTTGTTCAATGAACTTCAATATGTTGTTTCCCATTGCTATCTGTGTTGTGTCTGTTGTGTGTGTACGTGTGCGTGAACGCATGACAACATCTTGTTCTCATATACCATAAAGATGAGATGTGAGAGCACACTTTGGCTTGTCTCTGGTTTGAATGGGTGTTCAAGGCTGAGAAGTTGTAATTGCTGAAATGTGGCTCACTGTGATCAAATGTAAATAAAGCCTACTCTCTTTACCTATAGAATATGAATATGTATATTTTTTTAATTGAAGTCCATTTCTCATTAGGCAGGAATTTCTGCAAGCTTTAAATGGGTACTCTGAGTAGTGTACAGTAGTAGTGAAACAGGTTCTTTGAAATCTAAAATGAGATTATATATATATTTTTTTTTGTTTGGCATTGTGCCTATGACTTGTGGGAAGAAAATATCTTTAGTCAGCATTACCTGTTAGAATAGTGATCTAGAAACCTTGAATTAATTCTCACCACTGTAAAGATCAGGGATCATCAACTACATTCAGCCGCAAGAAACCTAAACAGATATAATATTTGACTAAAACATAATAATTTTCAACCTTGCTCACATTTGCATATGATCTCCACTATGCGTGCTAATACTTTGGAACAGTTTTCCAAAAATTAAATCACTTGGAGCTGATTTTCTGGTGGTTTTACAATCTTTTATGTCCAACAATGAAAAAAAAATATACAGTATATTATTGTTTTACCCCGAAAACTTGGGGGGCCAAATAAAATCACCCGCGGGTCGCCAGTTGAGAATCCCTCTGATACAGTGTCTATGAAGCTTAATTTCATAAGCAGAGCCTGCCTAAGGGTCACAACAATGTAATGGAAATGGTCTGTTAAAATGAGGCACATTGATTATTCATACAGCCGTATCACCTGCCCCATGGCTTTAGACACATCGATTATTCTTACAGCCATGCTTTTTGAAGTTTGGAATTCATTTATGACAAATTGATTTAACTAGCTACTCCGTTTCCTCAGTGCTCCACTTCGTCAGTCTGTCTGTTTATCTGTCCTCCTGCCTGCCTGTCTGTCTGTGTGTCCGTCTGGCTGTCCATCCGTCTGTTGGAAGGGAACAGAAACCTGGTGCCAACTATCTTTCAAGTCCTCGTGACCCAGAGCAGGACTCAGAGGCACAGGAGCTTGAGTAGCGCTGAGTTTACCATGATCAAATTCAACAACTGAAGGACAGAAGCCCTGCAGAAACCCTCTCCAAAACACTGCCTCTTTCAACCCCGTGAATGCCATATAAGGCCTGAATGGATGTAAACCACCACGTTACTTTAACTGTCCAGACCAAATACAAAATGGAGCAGCAAGCATGTTGACATCCACTGATCCCTCATCAACTCATCCCTGAACCCTGGCTGCGTCCCCTCTGACTTCAAAATGTCAAGAGTAAAAAAACAACAACACTCCAACCCTCTGACACCAAAAAACATTCCTTTCCAAAACACTTGAGTGTGCAGTCTCTGACCAACTCTTTCGTTATCTCTCTCAGAATGATCTTCAGGCTTCAAGACGGGTCACTCAACCGAGACTGGTCTTCTCTGTGTCACAGAGTCTCTCTACACTGCCAAAGCTGACTCTCTCTCCTCTGTTCTCATCATCCTAGATCTATCTGCTGCCTTCGACACCGTGAACCATCAGATCCTCCTCCCCACCCTCTCAGGGCTGGGCGTCTCAGTCTCTCCACACTATTGGATTGCATCCTATCTGGCATGCCGCTCCTACCAGGTGACGTGGAGAGGATCTGTGTTTGCACCATGTACTCTCATTACCAACGTCCCTCAGGCCTCGGTTCTAGGCCCTCTCCTCTTCTCTCTATACACCAAGTCACTCGGCTCCATAATATCTTCACATGGTCTCTCCTTTCATTGCTATGTGGACGACACTCAACTACTTTTCTCCTTCCCCCCCTTCTGACACCCAGGATAGCGACACGCATCTCTGCGTGCCTGGCAGACATCTCAGGTTGGATGTCAGCCTACCACCACAAGATCAACCTCCGACAACCTCTCCAAGACCTCTCCATCACGGTTGACAACTCCATAGTGTCCTCCTCCCAGAGTGCAAAGAACCTTGGTGTGACCCTGGACAACACCCTGTCGTTTTCTGCAAACATCAAAGCAGTGATTCGGTACTACAGGTCCTTGCTCTACAACATCCATAGAGTACGACCCTACCTCACACAGGAAGAGGTGCAGGTCCTAATCCAGGCACTTGTCATCTCCTGTCTGGACTACTGCAATTTGTTGTTGTCTGGGGTACCTGCTTGTGCCATCAAACACCTGCAATGTATCCGGAACCCTGCAGCTCGCCTGGTTTTCAACCTTCCCAAGTTCTCGCATGTCACCTGCTCCTCCGCACACTCCACTGGTTTCCAGTCAAAGCTCGCATCCACTACAAAACCATGGTACTTTCCACCGGAGCAGCAAGAGGAACTATCCCTCAACACCTACAAGCTACGCTCAATCTCTGCACCCCAACCCAAGTACTCTGTTCTGCCACCTCTGGTCTCTTGGCTCTCCCACCCTTATGGGAAGGCAGCTCCCACTAAGCCCAGTCCAAGCTCTTCTCTGTCCTGTCACTCCAATGGTTGAACCACCTTCCCCCTAAAGCTAGAATAGCAGAGTCACTGGCCATCTTCCGGAAACATCTGAAACCTTACCTCTTCAAACAGTTTCTTCAATTTTCCTACAGCACTCCACCTTTCATAAAGTAACACTCACACTTGACTTCTTCCCCCAACTAGCACTGACTCTGCTGATAGCTACTTTATTGAGGGAAAATTGACTTATTATGACAGAGATATGTGGTTGTCCCACCTAGCTATCTTAAGATGAACGCACTAACTAACTGTATGTCGCTTTTGATAAGAGCGTCAAAAAAAAACATATACATAATGAACTTTTATGAGTATATAAATTATTAGCTGGATGGGTGAATTATCAAAAGGGCTCAGTTTGACCCGCTATGTTTCTCCCCTTAAAGAGCGACTGCCTTTAAAAAGCAACGAATCCCTTTGAAAATGGCCTATGTTGTATTGATATGAGTCAGAAACAGTTATTCTAGTGTCAAACTTGACTACAAAGTGTAAATAGGATAATTTTGGTCTCATCTATAACTGAGTTTGGAACATCCGTGTGTCACAACGGGTAAATGAAGGTTGGGTTTTGATTTGACGATATACATTTGCCCACTGACATGGGGTGAACATCTGCAGGGATCGCTCTCTATCCAATAGCATAGACAGTAAGACAGACCTGCCTAGCAGCCTGACTTGTTAACACAAGACAACACATCACACACGGCATAAAACACCTTAGTTAGGTGTAAAATTGCGCAACTAAAACATCCTCGGCAAACACGTTAAAATGAATTAGAGTTATTTTAGATTCATTCTGGTGATTTTGAAGAAGTGAAATACAGTGTCTCATGATGGACAAACATCATTAACCAAATGCGGAATCGGTCAGGAAACACACCTCCAAGACTGAAAACTAGTTTTTTTAATTAGCAAAAGAAAAACACACTTGCCAATCGGTGTGTTCAGCTGCACTTTATGGTCATGGAACCAATCAGTGTTTATTAATGAAAACAACATGGAAGCTTATGGTTGAGGGTAGTCTAGGCTACTAGACTACGTCATCATGACTGGCTGCTCCTCTCCCGCCTCTGCATTTATATAATGTGTCAAAAACATTATGAGAAATAAACAAAATAAAGAAATAAGGGAAGATTTAAAAGAATAATTAAAAGAACATTAAAATCCGTCAGAGGGATAATTATCCATGATAAACAGCAGCAGGCATGCGGAGTGAGGAGAGGACAGAGGTCAGCTGAGGACATCTCAGTGGCAAGGTGTGTCTGTATATCTACTTTTCTCATCTGTACACTACACCACACTCCACAGATTAGAATGAAGAGTTCAGACTCCACAGATTAGAACGAAGAGTTCAGACTCTAAACACCTAAACACTCCCCCTCTGTCTTCTCCTCCTCCACCTCTCCCAATCTAACCACCTGCTCCTCCTCCTTCTCTCCCAATCCATCCATCTCCTTCTCTCCCAATCCATCCATCGCCTCCTCCACCTCTCCCAATCCATCCATCTCCTCCTCCACCTCTCCCAATCCATCCATCTCCTCCTCCTCCTTTCCCAATCCATCCATCTCCTCCTCCTCCTCTCCCAATCCATCCATCTCCTCCTCCCCCTCTCTCTTCTCCTCCTCCTCCTCTCCCAATCCATCCATCTCCTCCTCCCCCTCTCTCTTCTCCTCCTCTCCCAATCCATTGATCTCCTCCCCTCGCTCTTCTCCTCCTCCTCCTCCTCCTCCTCCTCTCCCAATCCATCCATCTCCTCCTCCTCCTCTCCCAATCCATCCATCTCCTCCTCCCCCTCTCTCTCCCAATCCATCCATCTCCTCCTCCCCCTCTCTCTCCCAATCCATCCATCTCCTCCTCCTCCTCTCCCAATCCATCCATCTCCTCCCCTCTCTCTTCTCCTCCTCCACCTCTCCCAATCCATCCATCTCCTCCTCCACCTCTCCCAATCCATCCATCTCCTCCTCCTCCTCCTCTCCCAATCAATGCATCTCCTCCCCTCTCTCTTCTCCTCCTCCTCCTCTCCCAATCCATCCATCTCGTCCCCTCCCGCCCATTAATGAAACTACTCTAATGTATTCCTCCCTCCCATCTCTATAGGTTGTCATGGTGATGTGGTTGGTGTTTTCAGTAGCAGGGGGGGATCTGATTAATGGTGACTTTCTCTTTCAGGAACATGACATGAGCAGAAAAAAGGACAACCTCCCAGTGAAAGCAGCTGAGAGACAAGAGAGAAGAAAGAGAGGAGAAATAGGAGAGAAAGCCCCAGAGGCAGGGTAAGGCTGTGGGGACCAGGGAGGGTTGGGGACTGAGGTCAGTCTAATTTGCACAGTGGCCACTCTTTTAAACTCCCTGGTGAAAGGAAACATGTTTTATCTGCGAAGTGCTCGCTGTGTGTGGAAGAAATGCATTGTTGATTTGGGTCTCATCCCGGGAGCTACGGGAGGTAACACAAACTGACCTCTCTCCATGCAGTGGTCCACAGAACAGAAGACTGACTTACTGGAGAATAGGAAGGGAGACATACAGAGAGAGACTCACTCTAGCTAACACATCACATTATCCACTGGACATGAGGAGAGAACGTTTAAGAATATATCAATGCAGTCTCGTTCCTTCAAATCTATCCTCTTTACTCCCAATCTCTGTGAGTAGATTTAACTGGAGAAGTGATTCGAAAGCCACTTGACTCATTAGCGAAGGCTCTCAATCTGCTTAAGGATGTTTCTAAACTCTGCACGGTACTTTCCCTTCCCTCCAAAATGTTTCTAACTGGAAATAGATTAATTGTGCCGTACCAATTAGGAGCAGAATGGTGGAGATGCCTTAACAATTACAAAACATTATAAACTGGATGGTTCGAGCCCTGAATGCTGATTGGCTGACAGCCGTGGTATACCACGGGTATGACAAAACATTTATTTTTACTGCTCTAATTAAGTTGGTAACCACTTTATAATAGCAATAAGGCCCCTCAGGGGTTTGTGATATATGGCCAATATACCACGGCTAAGGGCTGTGTCTAGTCACTCTGCGATGCGTCGTGTGTAAGAACAGCCCTTAGCTGTGGTATATTGCCCATATACCACACCCCCTCGGGCCTTATTGGTTAAACTATCCTCCAATAGTATCCCAGTGGGACTCATCAGCTTTGTAACAAACATGCCCAAGAAAAATCCAATGAGTTGCTGCAACGTTCTGTACATAACAGTTTTTTACTTCCCAGTGTTAAAATGTGTATTTCCTAAGTGACATATTGAGTGTCACGCACATTATGGTGTTGTCTGACCATCCAAGGAATGTACTGTATAGACAGCTTGTACTGTTTAGGCCGGAAGTTGTGTCTTACTGGTACACGACTACAGTACAATCTCAGCATGAAAAAATACTACAGTTTACTATAGAATACTACAGTATTTACTATCAAATGATGTACAGTAGTATACTATACACTACTATACTACACACTGTGGTATCCCTCAATTGTGTAGTGCTTACTATCGAATTTTGTAGTATATAGTAGAATACTATAGTAAATACCACAACAGTATCCACAAAATAAATACTGTAGTAAATACTGCAGTAATGTCAGCAAAAACACTACACTTTTTTAACTATAGTAAATACTACAGTATTAATTTATGTACCCCGCCCATTCCCCTCCCCCATATCCCCGTTTGTGCCATCCATAGAGAAACCTACATGCCCAGTATAGACCATACTGTATTTTGTGTCCCCCACAGGTTATAGAAAAGAGCAGGAGCTCTGAACTGTCCTTTCAGACCCTAGTCCTACCTACCTACAGATTATGGCAAATTTGCTCTTTTAGTATTTCTCCAGTATCTGTAGGAGAAACGTGGGTGTTGTTGGTGAGAACCCAGGGAGGGAGCTGTCACAACCTGTTGGGAAGCAGGATACAACCCCAGGCTAATTTCACTGATGGAATGCTGCAGTTACATAATGTGACATTATCTCTCTTCCATCGTTGTATTGGATCAGTTCGTTAATCAGAGTGATGTTATCTCTGTTTCCTCATTGTATTGGATCAGTTAGTTGGTCATCAGAGTGATGTTATCTCTGTTTCCTCGTTGTATTGGATCAGTTCGTTAATCAGAGTGATGTTATCTCTGTTTCCTCGTTGTATTGGATCAGTTAGTTGGTCATCAGAGTGATGTTATCTCTGTTTCCTCGTTGTATTGGATCAGTTAGTTGGTCATCAGTGTGATGTTATCTCTGTTTCCTCGTTGTATTGGATCAGTTAGTTGGTCATCACGGTGTGGGAGGCAGACGGTGTCTGTGACTAACATACTACAGCAGAGACACTCACCACTATTATTGGTATCCTCTCCTTTCCTCCTCTCGTCTCCCTACCTCTCCCCTCCCTCCTCCTCTCCTCTCCTGTCCCCTCTCCTCCTCTCCACTCCACTCCACTCCTCTCGTCTCCCTACCTCTCCCCTCGCTCCTCCTCTCCTCTCCTCTCCTGTCCCCTCTCCTCCTCTCCACTCCACTCCTCTCGTCTCCCTACCTCTCCCCTCCCTCCTCCTCTCCTCTCCTGTCCCCTCTACTCCTCTTCCCTCCACTCCTCTCCTCTACAGTTTTACCTTTGTGTTGATTAGTCCTTCTGCCTGTCTCTGATTCCATGCCATAATCAGCTCCCTCATATTATAGACTGAGTAGTGGAGTAGCTAGTTGTAAATGCAGAACAGGGGCCATTGAATGCCATGAAGTAAGCCATTGTATAAACTTATTGAGGGTGTGCAAGCTGTCAGATTAAGTTAGTCCTCTTTTCCTGCGTTATGATGTGTTGATGTTTGTTAATCTGTGGATTAAGGCAGGAGGATGTCACTGTATCATTGCTCTGCTGTAATTGAGGTTAAGAGAGTAGGAGGGGCCTACGGGCTTTACAGTGTGATGCATATCTAAACAGAGCTCACTGAAAAATGTTCTCTCGAATGAGCATACGCACAAACACACACACACACACACACACACGAGTACATACACACACACACACACACACACACGAGTACACACACACACACACACACACACACACACACACACACACACACACTAGATTTGCCCTAATATAAAATGTATCAACCCCTAGAAAAATGTCCATTCATTATAATCCTATTGCTGCCAGATTATTTTCCTGCTGTAGCAAACTGTCTCAATAGAAGATCCTCCATCTGTACTGGATCACTGCTGGAGAGCGATAAGGAGAACTACATGTTCTGTGAATCTTCAATCTCTCTGCTGTTTTAGTGATAGACTCTGTGACGAAAACCCCTCTGTACCTCTCAATCTACTCCAGACTGTCTCCCTGCGGCACCAGGGCAGTTGCTGCCTCTTGACCTACACCTTGCATTATTTAGTTCTGTTAAATAAAACATTTTAAATGGTATCATTATTTTAACAGTAGCGTGGAGCAGGTTGCCTCCCCTTGTAATTCTCTTCCACTCCCCCAAGGAAGAGAGGGGCTGAAGCAGAGCCAGGGAGAGGGGGGGAGAGAGCGGAGCAGAGAGGCCAAAGCAGAGACAGGGAGAGGGGGAGGGGGAGCAGAGCCAGGGAGAGGGGGAGGGGGAGCAGAGAGGCCAAAGCAGAGACAGGGAGAGGGGGAGGGGGAGCAGAGCCAGGGAGAGGGGGAGGGGGAGCAGAGAGGCCAAAGCAGAGCCAGGGAGAGGGGGAGGGGGAGCAGAGAGGCCAAAGCAGAGCCAGGGAGAGGGGGAGGGGGGAGCAGAGAGGCCAAAGCAGAGCCAGGGAGAGGGGGAGGGGGAGCAGAGCAGAGAGGCCAAAGCAGAGCCAGGGAGAGGGGGAGGGGGAGCAGAGCAGAGAGGCCAAAGCAGAGCCAGGGAGAGGGGGAGGGGGAGCAGAGAGGCCAAAGCAGAGCCAGGGAGAGTGGGAGGGGGAGCAGAGCAGAGAGGCCAAAGCAGAGCCAGGGGGAGGGGGAGCAGAGCAGAGAGGCCAAAGCAGAGCCAGGGGGAGGGGGAGCAGAGCAGAGAGGCCAAAGCAGAGCGAGGGGGAGGGGGAGCAGAGCCAGGGAGAGGGGGAGGGGAGAGCGGAGCAGAGAGGCCAAAGCAGAGCCAGGGGGAGGGGAGAGCGGAGCAGACCCAGGGAGAGGGGGAGGGGGAGCAGAGCAGAGAGGCCAAAGCAGAGCCAGGGAGAGGGGGAGGGGGAGCAGAGCCAGGGAGAGGGGGAGGAGACTGGGTGAGATGGAGGGAATGCGAATGAGAGGATAAATGAGGTCTGGACTAGCTGGATGTTGGGGATGATGAACGTTGCTGTCTGTCCGTTCCACACCCCTGCTCTGTCCATGGGACACTCTTCTGCTCCCGAGAATGCTCCCAGTCCAGAAGTCCATCGGCCCAGGGAGGGGCTGTGAAGGGTAGGGGGTGGAGGTGGGGGTCACGGGAGGGTGGGGCTGTTCAGTGTGTGGAGGCAGCCGTGGTGGCGTGGGGTTCTGGAGAGGTCAGCTCCTGTCCAGTCAGTTTAGCCAGTAGGCTTTGTCTGATGGAGGGGCCATCTGAGGGCTGAGCAGTGAGCTCCCCTTTAGGATCCCAGGCTCTTATTGTACTGCCTTAAAGAAATATCATTCACTAAAACATCAGGACATCTGTATTGATTATAAACACAGCAAACACAAGACAGCAGCACAGCCATATATCTGTCAGAAGCCCCTCCTCTCTATTTGCTAACCACAGAAAGCATACATGGCTGTTTCTAGTTATGGGCTCAAACAACTACCTTTGTTATGCTACAACCCTGGCTTTAGCCTGTACATGGAGTAGTAGCTACTGTTAGAGCAGGTACGTTCACAGAGACAGAGCAGGTACGTTCAGAGACAGAGCAGGTACGTTCAGAGACAGAGCAGGTACGTTCACAGACAGAGCAGGTACGTTCAGAGACAGAGCAGGTACGTTCACAGAGACAGAGCAGGTACGTTCACAGAGACAGAGCAGGTACGTTCACAGAGACAGAGCAGGTACGTTAACAGAGACAGAGCAGGTACGTTCACAGAGACAGAGCAGGTACGTTCACAGAGACAGAGCAGGTACGTTCACAGAGACAGAGCAGGTACGTTCACAGAGACAGAGCAGGTACGTTCAGAGAGACAGAGCAGGTACGTTCAGAGAGACAGAGCAGGTACGTTCAGAGAGACAGAGCAGGTACGTTCAGAGAGACAGAGCAGGTACGTTCACGGAGACAGAGCAGGTACGTTCACGGAGACAGAGCAGGTACGTTCACGGAGACAGAGCAGGTACGTTCACGGAGACAGAGCAGGTACGTTCACGGAGACAGAGCAGGTACGTTCACAGAGACAGAGCAGGTACGTTCACAGAGACAGAGCAGGTACGTTCACAGAGACAGAGCAGGTACGTTCACAGAGACAGAGCAGGTACGTTCACAGAGACAGAGCAGGTACGTTCACAGAGACAGAGCAGGTACGTTCACAGAGACAGAGCAGGTACGTTCACAGAGACAGAGCAGGTACGTTCACAGAGACAGAGCAGGTACGTTCAGAGAGACAGAGCAGGTACGTTCAGAGAGACAGAGCAGGTACGTTCAGAGAGACAGAGCAGGTACGTTCACGGAGACAGAGCAGGTACGTTCACGGAGACAGAGCAGGTACGTTCACGGAGACAGAGCAGGTACGTTCACAGAGACAGAGCAGGTACGTTCACAGAGACAGAGCAGGTACGTTCAGAGAGACAGAGCAGGTACGTTCAGAGAGACAGAGCAGGTACGTTCACGGAGACAGAGCAGGTACGTTCACGGAGACAGAGCAGGTACGTTCACGGAGACAGAGCAGGTACGTTCACAGAGACAGAGCAGGTACGTTCACAGAGACAGAGCAGGTACGTTCACAGAGACAGAGCAGGTACGTTCACAGAGACAGAGCAGGTACGTTCACAGAGACAGAGCAGGTACGTTCACAGAGACAGAGCAGGTACGTTCACAGAGACAGAGCAGGTACGTTCACAGAGACAGAGCAGGTACGTTCACAGAGACAGAGCAGGTACGTTCAGAGACAGAGACAGAGCAGGTACGTTCAGAGACAGAGACAGAGCAGGTATGTTCAAGCCAAAGAACATCATCCCAACCGTGAAGCACGGGGGTGGCAGCATCATGTTGTGGGGTGGTTTGCTGCAGGAGGGACTGGTGCACTTCACAAAATAGATGGCATCATGAGGAAATAAATTATGTGGATATATTGAAGCAACATCTCAAGACATCAGTCAGGAAGTTAAAGCTTGGTCGCAAATGGTTCTTCCAAGTGGACAATGACCCCAAGCATACTTCCAAAGTTGTGGCAAAATGGCTTAAGGACAACAAAGTCAAGGTATTGGAGTGGCCATCACAAAGCCCCGACCTCACCTATAGAAAATGTGTGGGCAGAACTGAAAAAGGGTGTGCGAGCAAGGAGGCCTACAAACCTGATTCAGTTACACCAGCTCTGTCAGGAGGAATGGGCCAAAATTCACCAAACTTATTGTGGGAAGCTTGTGGAAGGCTACCCAAAACGTTTGACACAAGTTAAATAATTTACAGGCAATGCTACCAAATACTAATTGACTGTATGTAAACTTCTGACCCACTGGGAATGTGATGAAATAAATGAAAGCTGAAATAAATCATTCTCTCTACTATTATTCTGACATTTCACATTTTTAAAATAAAGTGGTGATCCTAACTTGCCTAAGACAGGGGATTTTTACTCTGATTAAATGTCAGGAATTGTGAAAAACTGAGCTTAAATGTATTTGGCTAAGGTGTATGTAAACTTCTGATTTCAACTGTAGGTACATATACCGATACAATTTACTTTGCATTTAGTGTTCCAACAGCACAAGGAACAAATTAATGTTTGAACACGTTCTTCTTGGCCATGGGCATTTTGAAGCAGCCAGAGGGAAGGCCAGAGGGAAGCCTCTCCACCTGACGGTGTAGAGGGTGGGAGGGATCGCCAACGACAGCCAGTGCCTTCTTTTTGGTTGCCTTGTGGAACAAACTGCTCAAATGTGCCTGTAGTCGACCAATTACTTTGCGAGCTGTGTTTACTATTCTGGTCAGTTGGCCTTTGTTCCTCACGCTCAGATTACCATACCAGACTGTCATATTGAACGTGAGGATGCTCTCCACCAAGCTGATGTACATCCTCTCCAGAACATCCTGGCTGACCCCAAACCCCTTCAATTTCCTGTTTAAAAACAGGCACTGACTGGCTTTTATAAAAATACAGTCTGCATTCTCTGTAAAACCCAGCTTGTTATCAAGCTATTTGAAACACTCAACCACCTCCACTGGTTGGTCATTCAGAGACATTGGTAAGTTGTTGCCATTGATGATCAGCTCCTTTGTCTTTTCCACATTGATGTGGAGGGTTACTTGACCAGCACCATTCTTGATGGTTGTTGGTCTGTTTAAAATAGCTGTCCCCATCTGACGTAGCATCTTTAATAAAGACTCCCACCAGAGCCATGTCATCCACGTACTTCAAAAGGCTCACATTGCTTCCTTGGATCATCATCTCGTTAGTGTAGCTAGAGAACAACAGTGATGAAAGGACACACCCTTGGGGCGCCCCTGTGCTCAGGGTCAGTTCATCAGAGAGGGCCCCATTCATGTGGACCCTCTGTGGGCGGTCAGTTAAAAAGTCCTTGATCCAACCTGCGAGGCCTTTCAGAACATTCTGGTCCAGTAGTCGTTTCAGCAGTGTGTAAACTTACGGGAGTAGGTGATGGTGGTTGATTTACTCGCTGAATCCATACAACCTCCGGTAGTGATTGTAAAGTCTTTCACATATTACAGCGATTAAGATTAAGGTCATCACACATGACACATGCAATCCACTTTCAAATTTACAACGCACTTAGATTAAACAAAACGAAACAAAATTGAGCAAACAAACAATTCACGCAGCTGAGCTCAGAGTCTGGCAGCAGTGCTGCGCCACGTAATTAACAGGCTTAACATGGCCATACAGAAGGGAAGTGGGGTGAAAAAGCCTGAAATGGGAAGGAGGGATGGAGGTACCTGCTAGTTGGGGAGGAGAGGGGGAGTAGTGACGGGGAGGAGTGGTGGAGCAATGGCGTGGAGGAGAGGGGGGAGTAGTGATGGGGAGGATGGATGGAGCAATGGGGTGGAGGAGAGGGGGGAGTAGTGACGGGGAGGAGTGGGTTAGGGTAGCTGCACATTGATCTGGTACTCCCTGTATAAAGTACCACATTGATCTGGTACTGGTTCTCCCTGTGTATAGCTGCACATTGATCTGGTACTCCCTGTATAGAGCACCACATTGATCTGGTAATGGTACTCTCTGTATATAGCACCACATTGACCTGGTTCTGGTTCTCCCTGTGTATAACTCCACATTGATCTGGTACTGGTTCTCCTTGTGTATAACTCCACATTGATCTGGTACTGGTTCTCCCTGTGTATAACTCCACATTGATCTGGTACTCCTTGTAAATAACACCACATTGACCTGGTAATGGTACCCCCTGTAAATAGCACCACATTGATCTGGCACTGGTTCTCCCTGTGTATAGCTGCACATTGATCTGGTACTCCTTGCATAAAGTTGCACATTGATCTGGTACCGGTACCCCCTGTAAATAGCACCACATTGATCTGGTACCCCCTGTAAATAGCACCACATTGATATGGTACTGGTACTCCCTGCATATAGCACCATATTGATCTGGTACTGGTACTCCCTGTATATAGCTCAACATTGATCTGGTACCGGTACCCCCTGTAAATAGCACCACATTGATCTGGTACCCCCTGTAAATAGCACCACATTGATATGGTACTGGTACTCCCTGCATATAGCACCATATTGATCTGGTACTGGTACTCCCTGTATATAGCTCAACATTGATCTGGTACCGGTACCCCCTGTAAATAGCACCACATTGATCTGGTACCCCCTGTAAATAGCACCACATTGATATGGTACTGGTACTCCCTGCATATAGCACCATATTGATCTGGTACTGGTACTCCCTGTATATAGCTCAACATTGATCTGGTACTGGTACTCCCTGTATATTGCACCACATTGATCTGGTACCCCCTGTATATAGCACCACATTGATCTGGTACCCCCTGTATATAGCACCACATTGATATGGTACTGATACTCCCTGTATATAGCTCCACATTGATCTGGTACCTCCTATATAGAGCACCACATTGATCTGGTACTGGTATTCCCTGTATATATCTCCACATTGATCTGGTACTCCATGTATATAGTTGCATTCTTGTGTATTTTAAACTTTGCGTTGTTGGGAAGGGATCGTAAGCAAGCATTTCACGGTAAAGTCTACAACAGTTGTATTCGGCGCATTTGACAAATACAATTTTATTGTATTGTTATTTTATGTGCTGGTGGTGTTTTTTGTGGGTGGATTTCACACATTACTGCTGGATGGGGAATACAATCCACATGCAGTGTTTCTGTGATCACATGCTCAGAACATAAGATTATAAACCAGAAATCAAAAGTTAGGCATTTACAAATGGATTTAGGAGTGCATGGTGTTCACAACTAATGTAGTACACATTGGCATTAAATGTGCCTGTGGGAAGGAATTAGCCCTGGGCGGGAAACAAAGACATTCATCACCTCCCAGACGCCATCTGATTGGTATCTTCAACCTTTTCCTGACACTGTAGCTCCACAGTAAAGAACCTGCTATGCTTTGAACAATGTACAGTGCATTGGGAACGTATTCAGACCCCTTGACTTTTTCTACATTTTGTAGAAACATTTTATTACAGACTTATTCTAAAATGGATTGAATTGTTTTTTTCCACTCACCAATCTACTCACAATACCCCATAATGACAAAGCAAAAAAAGGTATTTTTGCTAATTTATTAAAAAGACAAAACTGAAATATAACATTTATATAAGTATTCAGACCCTTTACTCAGTACCTTTGGCAGTACCTTTGGCAGCAATCACAGCATTGAATCTTCTTGGGTGTGACACTACACTTCTTGGGTGTGACACTTGGCACACCTGTATTTGGGGAGTTTCTCCCATTCTTCTCTGCTGATCCTCTCAAGCTCTGTCAGGTTGAATGAGGAGCGTTACTGCACAGCTACTTTCGGGTCTCTCCAGAGATGTTCGATCGGTTTCAAGTCTGGGCTCTGGCTGGGCCACTCAAGGACATTCAGAGACTTGTCGAAGCCACTCCTGCATTGTCTTGGCTGTGCGCTTAGGGTCGTTGTCCTGTTGGAAAGTTAACTTTCACCCCAGTCTGATGCTGCCACCACCATGCTTCACCATGGTGCCAGGTTTCCTCCAGACGTGATGCTTGGTATTCAGGCCAAAGAGTTCAATCTTGGTTTCATCAGATCAGAGAATCTTGTTTCTCATGGTCTGAGAGTCTTCAGGTGCCTTTTGGCAAACTCCAAGCGGGCTGTTGTGACTTTTACTGAGGAGTGGTTTCCGTCTCGCCACTCTACCATAAAAGCCTGATTGGTGGAGTGCTGCGATGGTTGTCTTTCTGGAAGGTTCTCCCATCTTCACAGAGGGACTCTAGAGCTCTGTCAGAGTGACCATCAGGTTCTTGGTCACCTCCCTGACCAAGGCCCTTCTCCCCCGATTGATCAGTTTGGCCGGGCGGCCAGCTCTAGGAAGAGTCTTGGTGGTACCAAACTTCTTCCATTTAAGAGTGATGGAGGCCACTGTGTTCTTGAGGACCTTCAATGCTGCAGAAATGTTTTGGTACCCTTCCCCAGATCTATGCCTCGACACAATCCTGTCTCTGAGCTCTACGGACAATTCCTTCAACCTCATTACTTTTTTCCTTTTTTTTCAGTGCAAGATGTAGGAGAGATGAGAAAGCCGCTTTAGACTTGAGATAGGGTCATTGTTACACTGTCTATGGATGCCAAGGGTGGCTCAAAAACAATAGAATACACAATGGACTGAACTGAGGTCTAAAAACGTAACAGTAAGGCTAAATGTATAGCAAGGGCAAATTAAGAAATGACAAGTGCACAAGGATGGGTAAATTCACTATTGCATGATGAGTTTGTCATGGCTTCCAGACAGTAAACTGTACTGGTACCTCTCACGGGTAGATGCATAACGAGGGTGTAGACGGGCAGGTATAGATAGTTCAAACCACACCACTTTCCATTCACTTTGATTCAATTGTGACATTTCATTTGATACACTAACTTTCAATACCAGCAAAGTACAATGCTTTACGAAACCCCTTTACTTTTTCCACATCCCGCCACAGCCTGAATACAAAACCGACCAAATGTAGATTTTTTTGTCACTGGCGTACACACAACCTCGTGGCTTGGTTTCTGCTCTGACATGCACTGTCAACTGTGGGACCTTTATATAGACAGGTGTGTGCCTTTCCAAATCATGTCCAATCAGTTGAATTTACCACAGGGGGACTCCAATCAAGTTGTAGAAACATCTCAAGGATGATCAATGGAAACAGGATGCACCTGAGATCAATTTGGAGTCTCATAGCAAAGTGTCTGAATACTTATGTAAATAAGGTATTTCTATTTTTTTATTTTTAATACATTTGCAAACATTTCTAAAAACCTTTTTCGCTTTGACATCATGGGGTATTGTGTGTAGATTGCTGAGGAAAATGTTTTATTTAATCCATTTCAGAATAAGGCTGTAACGTAACATAACATGGAAAAAGTCAAGGGGTCTGAATACCTTCCAAAGGCACTGTATATATTACCATTAGTATATTACCATACTGTATGTATTTATATGTATTAAGTTTAGTGTGTGATGACCAGTGTCTATTTTGTATGTAGCAGTGCTGTGTGTCTTAAGACATTTCTGAGAAATGAGAAATGAAAGTTCATTCTATCTTATCAATGCTGGTATATGTATACTTGCAGATCAGATCTGTAAATAGGCTTGTGGAGGCACTGATGAATGTACTCGACTCAAATATCTGTGTGCTGTCATGTGTGTTTTCAACCTCTCTCCCTCTCTGTGTGTCTCTCTGTGTGTCTCTCTGTGTGTCTCTCTGTGTGTCTCTCTGTGTGTCTCTCTGTGTCTCTCTCTCTCTCTCTCTGTGTCTCTGTGTCTCTTTGTCTCTCTCTCTCTCTCTCTCCCCCCCCCACTGTCTCTCTCTTTCCCCATTTCTCTCTATTTTCCCCTGTCTCTCTCTCTCTCTCTGTCTCTTTCTTTCTCTCTCTCTCTCTCTCCCTCTCTCTCTCTCTCTCTCTCTCTCTCTCTCTCTCTCTCTCTCTCTCTCTCTCTCTCTCTCTCTCTCTCTCTCTGTGTCTCTCTCTGTGTCTCTCTCTCTCTCTCTGTGTCTCTCTCTCTGTGTCTCTCTCTCTCTCTGTGTCTCTCTCTCTCTCTCTCAATTCAATTCAATTCAATTGACTTTATTGACATGGCAAGTTCGTTATTACTTACATTGTCAAAGTATACATATCGAAAAATAAAAATCAAATATATATGTATATATATACAAAATATATATATATTTATATATAAATAAATGGTGGAACCAACAGCAATAATAACAGTAGTAGTGGACATGGGATTACCATTAACAACAACTACAACAACAATATTAATCAGAACAACAATAAATTAAAGCAACAGTAGTAGACCAGTGTCAATATGACTTGAGAAGACATATGACCTGGTATGAAAGACAAAACAAAACTAAGCTAAATGGGAAATATTATCAACATTACTTTGCATTTTTCACTGGCTGTCCCTCAGGTTGTGGCAGGAGGACACATATTTGGCTGCCAAAACTGCACATTTTGGCTTTTCACCCAATAAATATTAGATTTTTTCTTCATCTTTTATAGTTTCAAATTCTTTGTATTGAGTTATAATTTTGGGAAAGAAATATTCTCTTAGGTCTGAGTATTTGTCACAGTGTAGTAGGAAATGCACCTCTGTCTCTACCTCTCCCCTGGAGCAGAGTGAGCACATCCTGTCCTCTCTGGGCAGCCAGGTTTGTCTGGGACGACCGGTCTCTATACCCAGACGGTGCTCACTGAGTCTGTACCTAGTCAATGTTTTCCTCAGTTTTCTATCAGTCACAGTGGTCAGATAGTCTGCCACCATGTACTGTCTGTTTAGAGCCAAATAGCATTGAAGTTTACTTTGATTTTTTGTGGTGTCTTTCCAATAGGTTATATATTTTTCTTTTTGTTTTGTGATGATTTGGTTGGGCCAGATTTTCTGAGGGCTGTCCCGAGGCTCTATGGGGTTGGTTTGGGTTGGTGAACTGAGCCTCAGAACCAGCTGGCTGAGGGGACTCTTCTCTGGTTTCATCTCTTAACATTGTAGAGCTGTGTGATGGAATGTTTTAGGGTCACTTGTTTTTAGATGGTTGTAAAATTTGATGGCTCTTTTTTCTATTCGAATGAGGAGGGGGTATTGGCCCAATTCTGCCCTACATGCGTTATTTGGAGTTTTTCTTTGTACTTGCAATACAGTCTTGCAAAACTCTGCATGCAATATTTCAGTTGGATGTTTGTCCCATTTAGTAAATTCATTATTAGAGAGTGGACCCCATACTTCACTGCCATATAGAGCAATTGGTTCTATAACTGATTGAAACATTTTGAGCCAGATTCTAATTGGAATTTCAATTTTGATGTTCCTTTTAATGGCATAGAATGCTCTTCTTGCTTTGTCTCTAAGCTCATTCACAGCCATGTGAAAGCTACCTGTGTTGCTCATATTTAGTCCTAGATATGTGTAGTTTTTGGTGTGTTCTAATAGAACTGTGTCCAAATAGAATTTATATTTGTCATCCTTATTTCCCGACTTTTTTTGGAATATCATTATATTTGTTTTTTTTAGGTTAACGGTCAGAGCCCAGGTCTGACAGAACCTGTGAAGACGATCTAGGTGCTGCTGTAACCCCTCTTTAGTGGGAGACAGCAGCACCAGGTCATCTGCGTACAGCAGACACTTGATTTCAGTGTTGTGTAGGGTGATACCAGGTGCTGCCGATTCTTCTAATGTTTTTGCCAATTCATTAATGTAGATGTTAAATAATGTTGGACTTATTGGGCAGCCCTGTTTCACTCCCCGCCCCTGAGAGAAGAAGTCTGTTTGCTTGTTGCCAATTTTAACCGCACATTTGTTTTTAGTGTACATTGATTTAATAAAATCATCTGTTTTCCCTCCAATACCACTTTCTATTAGTTTATAAAAAAGACCTTCGTGCCAAATTGAATCAAATGCTTTCTTGAAATCTACAAAACACGAGTAGATTTTGCCTTTGTTTTGGTTAACTTGTTTATCAATTAGAGTGTGGAGGGTGTAAATGTGGTCTGTTGTACGATAATTTTTTAGAAATCCAATCTGGCTTCTGCTCAGGACGTTGTGTTCGTCAAGGAAATGATGTAGTCTGCTATTTATAATACTGCAGAGGATTTTCCCCAAGTTGCTGTTAATGCAAATTCCTCTGTAATTATTTGGGTCAAATTTGTCTCCATTTTTATAGATTGTTGTGATCAATCCCTGGTTCCAAATATCGGGGAAAATGCCTGCAGTGAGGATAATGTTGAAGAGTTTGAGTATAGCCAATTTGAATTTGTGGTCTGTATATTTGATCATTTCATTTAAAATACCATCAGCACCACAGGCCTTTTTGGGTTGGAGATTGCATAGTTTTTCCAATAATTCTTCTTCTGTAATTGGGGTATCTACAGGATTCTGATAGTCTTTGACTGCTAATTCAAGGATTTGTAATTTTTCTTGTATATCTTTTTGTTCTGGGCTCTTTGTTATATTGCTGTAGAGGTTTGCAAAGTGATTTCTCCACATATCCCCATTTTGGATAGCCAATTCCTCATGATGAGGTTTGTTTAATTAAGTTATTCCAATTCTCCCAGAAGTGGTTTGATTCTATGGATTCCTCAATTCCATCCAGCTGATTTCTAATGTGCTGTTCCTTTTTTGTTCTTAGGGTGCGTTTGTATTGCTTCGGTGTTTCCCCATATTGAAGGCGTATATTTTTGTTGTCTGGTTCTCTGTGTTTTTGATTAGATATATTTCTCAATGACTTTCTTAGATTTTTGCAATCATTATCAAACCATTTTTCATTATCTGTTATTTTTGGTTTGCTCTTATGCTTCTTTAGATTAGCCAAGGAGGCTAATTTGTCAAATATAAAGTTTATGTTTCTAACGGCCAAATTTACACCTTCATTGGTGAAGGAGAATGTTAAGGCTAAAAAGTTGTCCAGGAGAGATTGTATTTTTTGGCTACTAATTGCTTTTTGGTAGATGTCTGTACTGTTTGCACTCCATCTATAGGCTTGTTTAGTACCATGTAATTTATTGGGCCGTGATGCTTCATGGTTGGGTTCTGCTCTTCTCAGATACACTGTGATTTTACTGTGGTCTGAGAGAGGTGTTAGTGGGCTGACTGTGAAGGCTCTGAGAGACTCTGGGTTTAGGTCGGTGAGGAAGTAGTCTACAGTGCTGCTGCCAAGGGATGAGCTGTAGGTGTACCTACCAAAAGAGTCTCCTCTCAGCCTGCCATTGCCTGCCATTGAGCTGTACTCCGTTTTTGTTTTTCACTTTGTCATAGTTGTTTCTGTGGGGGTATGTGGGGAGGGAAAGGTTATTGCTTCCTGGTAGGTGTTTAACCCCATGACTGTTAATAGTGTCTTGTTCTTCTGCTGTTCTAGCATTCAGGTCTCCACAGACCAGTACGTTGCCTTGGGCCTGAAAGTGACTAATCTCTCCCTCTAGAATGGAGAAGCTCTCTTCATTGAAGTAGGGTGACTCTGAGGGGGGAATGTATGTGGCACAGAGGAAGACGTTTTTATCTGTCAAGATAGCCTCCTTGTTGATTTTTAACCAGATAAAGAATTCTCCTGTTTTGATCAATTCGATTGAATTAATTAGTTCAGATTTATACCATATTAACATTCCCCCTGAGTCTCTGCCCTGTTTGATTCCTTTTAATTTAGTGGATGGTATGATTATCTCCCTATAACCTAGTGGACAGCCAGTGGAAACATCACCTCTGCACCATGTTTCCTGTAGTACTACAATATCAACATCATCAATTTCTTTCAGGAAGTCTGGGTTTCTGCTCTTTAGCCCAAAAGCAGAGGACTTCAATCCTTGTAAATTCCAACATGCAACGTAAAAAGACTTCATAACTTTTTTTTCTCTCTTTCTTTTCTTTACCTTTCAAAATGAGACAAACATTCAGAATCCAAGAAGAACCATTAAAACATGATTTTTCAATTAAAGTAAACTCTTATTTTGCAAATGTGATTTGTTTATCATTTAAGATGATGACACAAGAATTTGTGTCATGCCACTTGTATCTCTCTCTCTCTCTCTCTCTCTCTCTCTCTCTCTTTCTCCTCTCTTCTCTCTTCTCTCTTCTCTCTTCTCTCTTCTCTCTTCTCTCTTCTCTCTTCTCTCTTCTCTCTCTCTATCTCTCTCTATATCTTCCTTATTCAAAGACCTCTCTGATGAGAGTAGGCTACCAGTCCTGTTGGGGGAGGACGCAGAGAGCTGTGGGTTGGCAGCGCACTACATTACTGCCTGCCATAAGTTGAGGGACAGTGTCTGACAGACCAACCAACCTGCACATGTCCTCTACTGTATGCTTATTGTTCAATGTATGGTTATTTTGACCCTTGACTGTTGTCAATATTGATTATTATTATTTTACTGATGTTAATATTGTAAATCTCAGGTGCGCTTTGGCAATATGTAGAGAGAGAGAGAGAGAGAGAGAGGGAACTGGACAAACAGGATTGCAGAAGAATGGTAAAATGATGTAATTTGCCCAAGTGGGCGAAGGTCAGAGCAGAGGTGCATTTAGTTTTGTGCTATAGCCTAGACTGTGGGTGTGTTTGTGTCAGTCTGTGTATCTGAATGTTGTAGTTTTGTTTTTGATTCTGTGCGAGACAAGTGGGTGTGTGGGTGTGTATGTGTCCTTGGTGTTAGTAATAGCATATCTCTCTGTCTCAGAGAGACAGTGTTACATTACAGCCCTGTTCCTCTCTTCCCCTCTCTCTGTACTCTACTGGCGTACACTGGCCATTAAGCCCAAAATGTACCAGTCACATGAATACAGAGGATCTGAGCCAAGCCTTCCATTTCACCCCCACCCTCCCCAAAATGTGCTCCTGTTCCCACTCCCTCTCTCCTTCCCACTCCCTCTCTCCTTCCCATCCTCCCCTCTCTCTATCCCTCCCTCCCTTCACCCACTCCACTTCTCACTTGTAAACTTGTCCCTTTTCCCTCTCTCATTCGACATCTTTCTCTCTCTTTTGGTCTCTGTCTCTGTTCCACTTCCCCATTATGTCCTCTCCTTCTCTTTGTCTCCTTCTCTCTGTTCCTCACCAAGAGAAAGTGTTCTGTTTTCAGACTGGGCACAGGAAGGCAGTACAGCCCTCTATCCCTATTCACCTTCCCCTCCTCCTCTCCTCTCCTCCCCTCCCTCTATCCCTATTCACCTTCCCCTCCCCTCCTCTCCTCTCCTCCCCTCCCTCTATCCCTATTCACCTTCCCCTCCTCCTCTCCTCTCCTCTCCTCCCTCTATCCCTATTCACCTTCCCCTCCTCCTCTCCTCTCCTCCCCTCCCTCTATCCCTCCCTCCCTTCTCTCTCTCTCTCCTGCTGAGTGAGTGAGTGAGTGAGTGAGTGAGTGAGTGAGTGAGTGAGTGAGTGAGTGAGTGAGTGAGTGAATGAGTAAAGCAAAGAGGCAGTCATGTTTCAACAGATGGCTGTCCTGATTCAGCCACCACACCACTGCTGGTTCACTGCGAACTCTGTGACCGTGTGAGCAAGCTAGAGAGAGAGAGAGAGAAAGAAATGTAACTTTGGCTAGAGGGACTTTTTTTCCTTCATTTTAAACTCCCCCTCCCCTTTCCCTCCTCGTTTTTCTGTGTGTCTGTCTATATTAGTGTTTTTGTCTCTCCGTACGCCTGAGAGCGTGGTCAGTCAGAGAGGGAGAGATAGATAGAGAGAGGGAGAGCGAGAGGAAGAGAGAGAGAGAGGAGCAGAGTTAGAGTAAAACAGAGCAGGAAAATGACAGACAGGAGAAGAGGGAACAGTCCATGGTAATGTGTGCCTGCTCGTCCCAGTCCAGCCCAGTGCAGCGCCCCCTCCTCCTTCAGCTCTACTGGGTCAGTACCCTGGGACAGCACCTGCTCCCCCAACAGACAGACAGACTCTCAGGACCTGCATCTGTGTGAGGTACAGTGGCTTGCCCTGCTTTTCACACCGCTGCCTCTCTCTCCCTCTCCCTCATGTTTTCTCTCTCCCTCATGTTTTCTCTCTCCCTCTCCCTCATGTTTTCAATTCAATTCAATTCAATTTGCTTTATTGGCATGACGTAACAATGTACATATTGCCAAAGCTTATTTACAATATAAAAAAAGAGAATCAAAATGGTCAACGGGACAACAGTAACAACAATAACTAAGTGTCAAAATAGCCATACATTCAACAATAACAATAAACATACAGTAGAGTACATGTGCAGGTTGATTGGTCTGTCAGACACTGTCCCTCAACTTATGGCAGGCAGCAGGCTCTTATGGCAGGCTCTCTCTCTCTGTTTTCTCTCTCTCAGGCTCTCTCTCTCTGTTTTCTCTCTCTCATGTTTTCTCTCTCTCCCTCTCCCTCATGTTTTCTCTCTCTCATGTTTTCTCTCTCTCCCTCTCCCTCATGTTTTCTCTCTCTCTCTCTCCCTCATGTTTTCTCTCCCCCTCTTGTTTTCTCTCATGTTTTCTCTCTCTCCCTCTCCCTCATGTTTTCTCTCTCTCTCTCCCTCATGTTTTCTCTCTCTCATGTTTTCTCTCTCTCCCTCTCCCTCATGTTTTCTCTCTCTCATGTTTTCTCTCTCTCCCTCTCCCTCATGTTTTCTCTCTCTCATGTTTTCTCTCTCTCCCTCATGTTTTCTCTCTCTCTCTCCCTCATGTTTTCTC
>NC_074672.1:40809629-40812129 GCF_029448725.1 Salvelinus fontinalis | reverse complement strand
CGCTGAGCGGGAGCTGCCCTCTCATAGGGGAAGAACAGAGTGCTCGGGTTGGGGTGTAGGCTTTGAGCATAGCCTGCAGGTAGGGAGGGCCCTCTTGCTGCTCCGTAGGTAAGGACCATGGTGTTCTAGTGGATGCGAGCCTCGACTGGAAGCCAGTGGAGTGTGTGGAGGAGCGGGGTGACATGACAGAACTTGGGAAGGTTGCTCACCAGGCGGGCTGCAGTGTTCTGGATAAGATGCAAGGGTTTGATGGCACAAGCGGGGAGCCCAGCCAACAGCAAGTTGCGGTAGACCAGACGGGAGAGTACAAGTGCCTGGATTAGGACCTGCACCTCTTCCTGTGTGAGGTAGGGTCGTACTCTATGGATGTTGTAGAGCAAGGACCTGTAGTACCGAATCACTGCTTTGATGTTTGCAGAAAACGACAGGGTGTTGTCCAGGGTCACACCAAGGTTCTTTGCACTCTGGGAGGGCAACACTGTGGAGATGTCAACCACGATCGAGAGGTCTTTGAGCAGGCCTTCGCCAGGAGGAAGAGCAGCTCCGTCTTGTCGAGGTTGAGCTTGAGGTGGTGGGCCAACATCCAAGTTGACATATCTGCCAGGCACACAGAGATACGTGTTGCCTCCTGGGTGTAGTTGAGTGTCATCCACATAGCAATGAAAGGAGAGACCATGTGAGGATATGACGGAGCTGAGTGACTGGGTGTATAGAGAGAAGAGGAGAGGGCCTAGAACCAAGCCCTGGGAGACACCAGTAGTGAGAGTACGTGGTGCAAACACAGATCTTCTCCACGTCACCTGGTAGGAACGGCCTGTCAGGTAGGATGCAATCCAAGAGTGTGCATAGCCTGAGACGCCCAACCCTGAGAGGGCGGAGAGGAGGATCTGATGGTTCACGGTGTCGAAGGCAGCAGATAGATCTAGGATGATGAGAACAGAGGAGAGAGAGTCAGCTTTGGCAGTGTAGAGAGACTCTGTGACACAGAGAAGACCAGTCTCAGTTGAGTGACTCGTCTTGAAGCCTGACTTGTTAGGGTCAAGAAGATCATTCTGAGAGATAAAGAGAGAGTTGGTCAGAGACAGCACGCTCACGTGTTTTGGAAAGAAAAGAAAGAAGAGATACTGGTCTATAGTTTTTAACATGAGATGAGTCAAGTGTTGGTTTCTTGAGGAGGGGAGCGACTTGGGACATTTTGAAGACAGAGGGGACGCAGCAAGTGGTCAGGGATGAGTTGATGAGGGAAGTGAGGAATGGGAGATGATCTGGAGGATGGAGGAGGGGATTGGGTCGAGCGGGCAGCCATACCTCACTGGTCGCATGATTTCATGTGGATAGAGACTGGAGAAAGAAGTCCAGGCGTAGGGTAGTTCTGTGTGATTGAGACCAGTGACTCGATAGGCTGAGTGAATGAGTAGTGGATATCAGCAGCCTTCTTTTCAAAGTGGTTGACAAAGTCATCTGGAGGGAGGGGAACGTGTGGAGGATTAACGGGGTTGGAGAAGGTGGAAAATCATTTCCTAGGGTTAGAGGCAGAAGCTTGACATTTAGAGTGATGTAAATTGGCTTTAGCAGCAGATAAAGAGGAAGAGACAGTAGAGAGGAGGGAGTTGAAGGATGATAAGACGGTAGAGAGGAGGGAGTTGAAGGATGATAAGACGGTAGAGAGGAGGGAGTTGAAGGATGATAAGACGGTAGAGAGGAGGGAGTTGAAGGATGATAAGAAGGTAGAGAGGAGGGAGTTGAAGGATGATAAGACGGTAGAGAGGAGGGAGTTGAAGGATGATAAGACGGTAGAGAGGAGGGAGTTGAAGGATGATAAGACGGTAGAGAGGAGGGAGTTGAAGGATGATAAGAAGGTAGAGAGGAGGGAGTTGAAGGATGATAAGACGGTAGAGAGGAGGGAGTTGAAGGATGATAAGAAGGTAGAGAGGAGGGAGTTGAAGGATGATAAGACGGTAGAGAGGAGGGAGTTGAAGGATGATAAGACGGTAGAGAGGAGGGAGTTGAAGGATGATAAGACGGTAGAGAGGAGGGAGTTGAAGGATGATAAGACGGTAGAGAGGAGGGAGTTGATGGCTAGCGTATGGCTGGCGTATGGCTATCATTATTCTAGTCTCCCGGGTGGCGCAGTGGTCTAGGGCAATGCATCGCAGTGCTAGCTGCGCCACCAGAGTCTCTGGGTTCACGCCCAGGCTCTGTCGCAGCCGGCCGCAACCGGGCCGCAACCGGGAGGTCCGTGGTTACAAGTTACATTCAGTCAAACAGGACCAGGGAAATCTGGGATTTCTTGTACTGAATGTTTTCATTCATTTAGTAGAGCTTTGATGAAACATTCAACATGTTATTCGATATTTTCTTAGCCTGGTTTCTTTCCACTACTGCTTCCTTCCATGGATGAAGGTGCAATACCCCTTTCTCCCCTAAGGCTGGTTTAGGGTTGGGGATGCACAATATTACTCTGGTAATATTAGTCAGAGGAAGTTTTAGATCAGGGTTG
>NC_074672.1:40797129-40804629 GCF_029448725.1 Salvelinus fontinalis | reverse complement strand
TACATGTTTCACTACCTCTACATGTTTCACTACCTCTACATGTTACACGACCTCTACATGTTTCACTACCTCTACATGTTACACTACCTCTACATGTTACACGACCTCTACATGTTACACCACCTCTACATGTTACACCACCTCTACATGTTACACCACCTCTACATGTTACACCATGTTACACCACCTCTACATGTTACACCACCTCTACATGTTACACCATGTTACACCACCTCTACATGTTACGTCACCTCTACATGTTACACCACCTCTACATGTTACACCACCTCTACATGTTACACTACCTCTACATGTTACACCACCTCTACATGTTACACCACCTCTACATGTTACACCACCTCTACATGTTACACCACCTCTACATGTTACACCACCTCTACATGTTACACCACCTCTACATGTTACACTACCTCTACATGTTACACCACCTCTACATGTTACACCACCTCTACATGTTACACCATGTTACACCACCTCTACATGTTACACCATGTTACACCACCTCTACATGTTACACCACCTCTACATGTTACACCACCTCTACATGTTACACCACCTCTACATGTTACACCACCTCTACATGTTACACCACCTCTACATGTTACACCATGTTACACCACCTCTACATGTTACGTCACCTCTACATGTTACGTCACCTCTACATGTTACGTCACCTCTACATGTTACACCACCTCTACATGTTACACCACCTCTACATGTTACACCACCTCTACATGTTACACCATGTTACACCACCTCTACATGTTACACCACCTCTACATGTTACACCACCTCTACATGTTACACCCCCTCTACATGTTACACCACCTCTACATGTTACACCACCTCTACATGTTACACCACCTCTACATGTTACGCCATGTTACACCACCTCTACATGTTACACCATGTTACACCACCTCTACGTGGTTAATTTGCTTCCTTCATGTATCCCTTACTTTCTCTCATCTTGGTTGATCCTTTGGAAAATCGTTAGAATTTCTTTCTCCACATCAAAGTAACTCGATAAAATCTATATTCTCTGTGATTGGATTTAAAGTGAGCATGTCGAGCGGTCGAGGATGAATTCAGCTCATATTCTCTACCCCTTCAGCGGAATGAAACAGCCTTGTAGTTTGGGCCTATTCTTCTAACCTAGCACAGTTCACAGCTTGTTGCTATAGGTGAGTCTGTCTATGGGCTGCATGACTGTGAGGGAGATTGTTTGTTTGGTTCCCCATGTTAAGATCTCTGCCCTCCTTCTCTCTATTAATATCCAGAGGTCAGGGGTCAAACTGTTGGAGCAGGATGTTTTTGAACACCTCATGTGGAGGTTTACTGTATGTGTAGAACCTGCTCCTGTTCTCTGTGTATGTTCCATCGGTGTGCCCTGGAATACTGTCACGGTTTTGTGCGTCTGTTTGTTCGTTACTTTCAGTGATCAGCAGTATGTGTGGGTTGACTAGGTGGAGGAAGCCTAGCGGTTAAGAGCATTGGGCTATTAACAAAAAAGCTTCTGGTTCGAATCCCCGAGCCGACTAGGTGAAAAATCTGTCAGTGTGCCCTTGAGCAAGGCACTTAACCTTTCACGAGTATCTACCCCGGGTCCGGGAGCACCCCCCACCCCCCCCCCCCCACACTGAGTAGCATAGCCTAGCATAGCGTCACAATTAAATAGTAGCATCTAAATATCATTAAATCACAAGTCCAAGACACCTAATGAAAGATACAGATCTTGTGAATAAAGCCACCATTTCAGATTTTTTAAATGTTTTACAGGGAAGATAAAATATGTAAATCTATTAGCTAACCACGTTAGCAAAAGACATCACTTTTCTAACTCCATCAGTTTCTTACTCCATCAGGTGCTATCACCAATTCGGCTAAACTAAGATATTGATAGCCACTAACCAAGAAAAAACCTCATCAGATGACAGTCTGATAACATATTTATGGTATAGGATAGGTTTTGTTAGAAAAATGTGCATATTTCAGGTAGATATCATAGTTTACAATTGCACCCACCGTCACAAATGGACTAGAATAAATACATGGAGCAACGTGTTTACCTAATTACTAATCATCAAACATTTCGTAAAAATACACAGCATACACTAATCGAAAGACACAGATCCTGTGAATACAGACAATATTTCAGATTTTCTAAGTGTCTTACAGCGAAAACACAATAAATCGTTATATTAGCATACCACATATGCAAACGTTACCAGAGTATTGATTCTAGCCAAAGAGAGCGATAACGTAAACATCGCCAAAATATATTCATTTTTTCACTAACCTTCTCAGAATTCTTCAGATGACACTCCTGTAACATCACATTACAACATAAATATACAGTTTGTTCGAAAATGTGCATATTTAGCCACCAAAATCATGGTTAGACAATGACAAAAGTTGCCCAGCTGGTCAGACAATGTCGTGCGCCATATTAGACAGTGATCTAGTCGTATACATAAATACTCTTAAATGTGACTAAAAAATATAGGGTGGACAGCGATTGATAGACAATTTAATTCTTAATACAATCGCTGATTTACATTTTTTAAATTATCCTTACTTTTCAATACAGTTTGCGCCAAGCGAAGCTACGTCAAACAAAATGGCGCCATAAGCGATTAACATTTCTCGACAGAAACACGATTTATCATAATAAATTGTTCCTACTTTGAGCTGTTCTTCCATCAGAATCTTGGGCAAAGAATCCTTTCTTGGGTCTAATCGTCTTTTGGTCAAAAGCTGTCCTCTTGCCATGTAGAAATGCCCATTGCGTTCGGCATGAACTGGAACCGTGCCCAGAGATTCACAGTGTCTCAGAAATAAATGTCCCAAAATGCGCACTAAACGGATATAAATTGCTAAAAAACGGTTTAAACTAACTACCTTATGATGTTTTTAACTCCTATAACGAGTAGAAACATGACCGGAGAAATATAACTGGCTACACTAATGCTTGGAAAAAGAGCAGGTCGGTGTCCACCGCGCGCCCGACGCATCTGGAAAAGAGTTCCTACCTACACGTGTTTTTGTTTTATAGGGGCTGTGATTGCGCAATCGATACCATTCAAATTGTCATCACGTAAAGGCATCCAGGGGAAGACGTAAGCAGTGTCCGTATCCTGATAGCGTTCACAGTGGCCTTTAAACTGACTCCAGATCAGGGGCCAAAATGTGTGAAATCTGACTCCATGTCAGGGAAATTGCTGTAGAATGAGTTCTGTTCCACTCAGAGACAAAATTCCAACGCCTATAGAAACTAGAGAGTGTTTTCTATCCAATAATAGTAATAATATGCATATTGTACGAGCAAGAATTTAGTAGGAAGCCGTTTAATCTGTAATGCAATTATGCTAATGAGAAAACAGCACCCCCTGTAGTCGGAAGAAGTTAAACTTAATTGCGCCTGTATGTCGCTCTAGTTAAGAATTTGTAAAAAAAAGAACATCAGGGGAATAGTGGAACACACAGAACATCAGGGGGAATAGTGGAACCCACATATCTTCAGGGGGAATAGTGGAACCCACAGAACATCAGGGGGAGTAGTGGAACCCACAGAACATCAGGGGAATAGTGGAACACACAGAACATCAAGGGGAATAGTGGAACCCACATATCTTCAGGGGGAATAGTGGAACCCACAGACCATCAAGGGGAATAGTGGAACCCACAGAACATCAGAGGGAATAGTGGAACCCACAGAACATCAAGGGGAATAGTGGAACCCACAGAACATCAGGGGGAATAGTGGAACCCACAGAACATCAGGGGGAATAGTGGAACCCACAGAACATCAAGGGGAATAGTGGAATGCCCAGAACATCTTGCAAAGCACTGCTCTCCCCTCTTCCGGTTTGAACTTCGACCTCACACCTGTCTGTAGTACACACACACACACACACACACACACACACACACACACACACACACACACACACACACACACACACACACACACACACACACACACACACACACACACACACACACACACACACACACGAATATGACGAGTTTGGCCAAGGGATTTGTCTTGATTTTGTTAGCCCAGTTCCTTTGCGGCAGAGCTGTGCTCCTTGGAGGAAACCCTAAATGGAGTTAACCCTTTTTTGCCCACGTGATTCACACTACTCAGGGTAAGCTTGTGCTGAACACAGTCATGCTGCTGTTTCCTTCTCTGTTTCCCAGTTAAACCAGCCTTGGCTGTACGCCTTCGACCTGTGATGCTGGGCTCCAAACAAAACACGCACACACATATCACACACACAGAGGGACCAAAGTTGGCAGATACTGTGGCCTCAGTGCTCTCGTGTAGAGGGAACAGCGGAAGACACAGAGGCCTCAGTGCTCTCGTGTAGAGGGAACAGCGGCAGACACAGAGGCCTCAGTGCTCTCGTGTAGAGGGAACAGCGGTAGACACAGAGGCCTCAGTGCTCTCGTGTAGAGGGAACAGCGGCAGACACAGAGGCCTCAGTGCTCTCGTGTAGAGGGAACAGCGGCAGACACAGAGGCCTCAGTGCTCTCGTGTAGAGGGAACAGCGGCAGACACAGAGGCCTCAGGGCTCTCGTGTAGAATGAACAGCGGCAGACACAGAGGCCTCAGTGCTCTCGTGTAGAGGGAACAGCGGCAGACACAGAGGCCTCAGGGCTCTCGTGTAGAGGGAACAGCGGCAGACACAGAGGCCTCAGTGCTCTCGTGTAGAGGGAACAGCGGCAGACACAGAGGCCTCAGTGCTCTCGTGTAGAGGGAACAGCGGATCAGAAGGAATTCAGCCAGCTAAAGCTAAAGACTGTGAATATTTCATGAGGCCGCCCTGGCCCGGCAGAGCAGGAGCGCAGTCTGAGTGATGTAATCGTGCCAGTCATTAGTACCGGGTAGTTTGGCTTAGGAACAGAAATCCGTGTACTTTAGAAGCAAGGGGAACAAGGAGCCTTCCTAACTGTATGTGACACAGAAAAAATGTGAATTAGACCGAGGCAGAGAGTGGAGGAGAGAGAGGGAAAGACTTGGGAGAGAGAAATGGAGAGAGAGAGAGTAGAGACAAGTGGTCTCACAGTATGTCCCCAATATCCTCACCTCTGTCTACCTGCAGGCCCTCCCCATCTCCTCTCCTCTCCTCTCCTCTCCTCTCCTCTCCTCTCCTCTCCTCTCCATCTCCTCTCCTCTCCTCTCCTCTCCTCTCCATCTCCTCCCCATCTCCTCTCCTCTCCTCTCCTCTCCTCTCCTCTCCTCTCCTCTTCTCTCCTCTTCTCTTCTCTTCTCTTCTCTTCCCCTCTCAGCACCATCTCTTCCCCTCTCTCCTCTCCTCCAATCCCACCTCACCCTCTCAGCACATCTCTTCCCCCTTCTCTTCCCTCCCCCTCCCTCCCCTCTCAGCTCCATAGAGTGTGTACTCTGAGATGATGAGCTGGTAACTGTTGTTTCAGTACGGACTGATACGCTGTGTGTGTGTGTGTGTGTGTGTGTGTGTGTGTGTGTGTGTGTGTGTGTGTGTGTGTGTGTGTGTGTGTGTGTGTGTGTGTGTGTGTGTGTGTGTGTGTGTGTGTGTGTGTGTGTGTGTGTGTGTGTGTGTGTGTGTGTGTGTGTGTGTGTGTGTGTGTGTGTGTGTGTGTGTGGATGTTCATGTGTATCAGGGTGTCAGCTGGAATCTGTTCAGAATCCATTCGCTGTGTGAGTGTTTAAACACGCTGCTCGTTTAGAGAGAGGCCGGGTCGAGAGGAACAACCCTGTTGTGACATTCACACCACACATGACATTACAAGGCCACAAGAGATGCTGCCACACCGTCCTACCACCAGAGACAAAACGCAGCAACGGCTACTGTGTGTCTCCTGCTACTGTGTGTCTCCTGCTACTGTGTGTCTCCTGCTACTGTGTGTCACCTGCTACTGTGTGTCACCTGCTACTGTGTGTCTCCTGCTACTGTGTGTCTCCTGCTACTGTGTGTCTCCTGCTACTGTGTGTCACCTGCTACTGTGTGTCACCTGCTACTGTGTGTCACCTGCTACTGTGTGTCACCTGCTACTGTGTGTCACCTGCTACTGTGTGTCACCTGCTACTGTGTGTCTCCTGCTACTGTGTGTCTCCTGCTACTGTGTGTCTCCTGCTACTGTGTGTCACCTGCTACTGTGTGTCACCTGCTACTGTGTGTCTCCTGCTGGCACTCTGGTTTTCCTCAACACTACTTCACAGCACTCTAGAGGACTCTGCTTTTAACTCCACCAAAGGATTCAGTGGATTTTCTTGATCTTCTTTCCTCTGTCTTATTCTTCCCTGTGAGATGACTTAGAGCAGTTCAAGTGACGAGGGGGAGGCGAGGCGGAACAGATTGGGTTTGATCCGGATTTAAACTTCTGTTCCAAAAAAAGGGTGACTTCCTGGATTTGTCTTGGAAAAGCATTTGACATTGTTAGAGGCAAATGAAGTGTGGAGGGGAGGTGTTTTTTGTTCTTCTTCATTTCCCTAGGGTCGTTCTGAAAGTGCACAACAGGTAGACTCTCAATCCACAACCCAGCAATGCACCTCAGATGTATTGCAAGTGTGGGTATGTGTGTGTGAGGGTTTTTGTTTTTGTATGTGTGATGTGTTTGTGTCCATTTTTGTGCACTTATGTGTTGCTTGTTTGTTACCATATCAGTGCGTGTGTGTGAGCGTGTGTGTGTGTGTGTGTGTGTGTGTGTGTGTGTGTGTGTGTGTGAAGCTGTGTGTGTAAGCCGCGCTGTGCTGTCAGCTTCTCTGAAACGGTTATGTTCTGACTCATCACATACAGTACATTGCTGTTACTCATTCATCAAGTTTGCAGACGACACAACAGTAGTAGCCTGATTATCAACGATGACGAAACAGCCTACAGGGAGGAGGCGAGGGCACTGGCGGAGTGGTGCCAAGAAAATAACCTCTCCCTCAACATCAACAAAACGAAGGAGCTGATCGTAGACTACATGAGACAGCAGAGGGAACATGCCCCCAATCCACATTGACGGGGCCGCAGTGGAGAAGGTGAAAAGCTTCAAGATCCTCGGTGTACACATCACTGACAATCTGAAATGGTCCACCTACACAGACAGTGTGGTGAAGAAGGCACAACAGCGCCTCTTCAACCTCAGGAGGCTGAAAAAAATTGGATTGCCCCCTAAAACCCTCAGAAAATTTTACAGATGCACCATCGAGAACATCCTGTCAGGCTGTATCACCGCCTGGTACGGCAACTACGCCTTCCGCAACCGCAGGGCTCTCCAGAGGGTGGTGCGGTCAGTCCAACGCATCACCGGGGACATGCTGCCTGCCCTTAGGGACAACTACAGCACCCGGTGTCACAGGAAGGCCAAGAAAATCATCAAGGACCTCAGTCACTGTCACGTTCCTGACCTGTTTTCCTTGTTTTTGTATGTGTTTAGTTGGTCAGGGCGTGAGTTGGAGTGGGCATTCTATGTTATGTGTTTCTATGTTGGGTTAAATGTGTT